>NW_027638697.1:132500-242065 GCF_951216825.1 Electrona antarctica
TAACAGCCTTTATGGTGTCGTCCACTAGTCACAGTCAACAGTCTTTATGGTGTCGTCCACTAGTCACAGTTAACAGTCTTTATGGTGTCGTCCACTAGTCACAGTTAACAGTCTTTATGGTGTCGTCCACTAGTCACAGTTAACAGTCTTTATGGTGTCGTCCACTAGTCACAGTTAACAGTCTTTATGGTGTCGTCCACTAGTTACAGTTAACAGTCTTTATGGTGTCGTCCACTAGTCACAGTCAACAGTCTTTACGGTGTTGTCCACTAGTCACAGTTAAGTCTTTATGGTGTCGTCCACTAGTCACAGTTAACAGTCTTTATGGTGTCGTCCACTAGTCACAGTTAACAGTCTTTACGGTGTTGTCCACTAGTCACAGTTAAGTCTTTATGGTGTCGTCCACTAGTCACAGTTAACAGTCTTTATGGTGTCGTCCACTAGTCACAGTTAACAGTCTTTATGGTGTCGTCCACTAGTCACAGTCAACAGTCTTTATGGTGTCGTCCACTAGTCACAGTTAACAGTCTTGATGGTGTCGTCCACTAGTCACAGTTAACAGTCCTTATGGTGTCGTACACTAGTTACAGTTAACAGTCTTTATGGTGTCGTCCACTAGTCACAGTTAACAGTCTTTATGGTGTCGTCCACTAGTCACAGTTAGGTCTTTATGGTGTCGTCCACTAGTCACAGTTAACAGTCTTTATGGTGTCGTCCACTAGTCACAGTTAACAGTCTTTATGGTGTTGTCCACTAGTCACAGTTAACAGTCGTTATGGTGTCGTCCACTAGTCACAGTTAACAGGCTTTATGGTGTCGTCCACTAGTCACAGTTAACAGTCTTTATGGTGTCGTCCACTAGTCACAGTTAAGTCTTTATGGTGTCGTCCACTAGTCACAGT
The DNA here is from genome assembly GCF_951216825.1 of Electrona antarctica. Lineage (NCBI taxonomy): Eukaryota > Metazoa > Chordata > Actinopteri > Myctophiformes > Myctophidae > Electrona > Electrona antarctica. Next base: position 133,403 of record NW_027638697.1, read on the forward strand.
TAACAGCCTTTATGGTGTCGTCCACTAGTCACAGTCAACAGTCTTTATGGTGTCGTCCACTAGTCACAGTTAACAGTCTTTATGGTGTCGTCCACTAGTCACAGTTAACAGTCTTTATGGTGTCGTCCACTAGTTACAGTTAACAGTCTTTATGGTGTCGTCCACTAGTCACAGTTAACAGTCTTTATGGTGTCGTCCACTAGTCACAGTTAACAGTCTTTATGGTGTCGTCCACTAGTTACAGTTAACAGTCTTTATGGTGTCGTCCACTAGTCACAGTCAACAGTCTTTACGGTGTTGTCCACTAGTCACAGTTAAGTCTTTATGGTGTCGTCCACTAGTCACAGTTAACAGTCTTTATGGTGTTGTCCACTAGTCACAGTTAACAGTCTTTACGGTGTTGTCCACTAGTCACAGTTAAGTCTTTATGGTGTCGTCCACTAGTCACAGTTAACAGTCTTTATGGTGTCGTCCACTAGTCACAGTCAACAGTCTTTATGGTGTCGTCCACTAGTCACAGTTAACAGTCTTTATGGTGTCGTCCACTAGTCACAGTTAACAGTCTTTATGGTGTCGTCCACTAGTCACAGTTAACAGTCTTTATGGTGTCGTCCACTAGTCACAGTTAACAGTCTTTATGGTGTCGTCCACTAGTCACAGTCAAGAGTCTTTATGGTGTCGTCCACTAGTCACAGTTAACAGTCTTTATGGTGTCGTCCACTAGTCACAGTTAACAGTCTTTATGGTGTCGTCCACTAGTCACAGTCAACAGTCTTTATGGTGTCGTCCACTAGTCACAGTTAACAGTCTTTATGGTGTCGTCCACTAGTCACAGTTAACAGTCTTTATGGTGTCGTCCACTAGTCACAGTTAACAGGCTTTATGGTGTCGTCCACTAGTCACAGTTAACAGGCTTTATGGTGTCGTCCACTAGTCACAGTTAAGTCTTTATGGTGTCGTCCACTAGTCACAGTTAACAGCCTTTATGGTGTCGTCCACTAGTCACAGTCAACAGTCTTTATGGTGTCGTCCACTAGTCACAGTTAACAGTCTTTATGGTGTCGTCCACTAGTCACAGTTAACAGTCTTTATGGTGTCGTCCACTAGTCACAGTTAACAGTCTTTATGGTGTCGTCCACTAGTTACAGTTAACAGTCTTTATGGTGTCGTCCACTAGTCACAGTCAACAGTCTTTACGGTGTTGTCCACTAGTCACAGTTAAGTCTTTATGGTGTCGTCCACTAGTCACAGTTAACAGTCTTTATGGTGTCGTCCACTAGTCACAGTTAACAGTCTTTACGGTGTTGTCCACTAGTCACAGTTAAGTCTTTATGGTGTCGTCCACTAGTCACAGTTAACAGTCTTTATGGTGTCGTCCACTAGTCACAGTTAACAGTCTTTATGGTGTCGTCCACTAGTCACAGTCAACAGTCTTTATGGTGTCGTCCACTAGTCACAGTTAACAGTCTTGATGGTGTCGTCCACTAGTCACAGTTAATAGTCCTTATGGTGTCGTACACTAGTTACAGTTAACAGTCTTTATGGTGTCGTCCACTAGTCACAGTTAACAGTCTTTATGGTGTCGTCCACTAGTCACAGTTAGGTCTTTATGGTGTCGTCCACTAGTCACAGTTAACAGTCTTTATGGTGTCGTCCACTAGTCACAGTTAACAGTCTTTATGGTGTTGTCCACTAGTCACAGTTAACAGTCTTTATGGTGTCGTCCACTAGTCACAGTCAACAGTCTTTATGGTGTCGTCCACTAGTCACAGTTAACAGTCTTTATGGTGTCGTCCACTAGTCACAGTTAACAGTCTTTATGGTGTCGTCCACTAGTCACAGTTAACAGTCTTTATGGTGTCGTCCACTAGTCACAGTTAACAGTCTTTATGGTGTCGTCCACTAGTCACAGTCAAGAGTCTTTATGGTGTCGTCCACTAGTCACAGTTAACAGTCTTTATGGTGTCGTCCACTAGTCACAGTTAACAGTCTTTATGGTGTCGTCCACTAGTCACAGTCAACAGTCTTTATGGTGTCGTCCACTAGTCACAGTTAACAGTCTTTATGGTGTCGTCCACTAGTCACAGTTAACAGTCTTTATGGTGTCGTCCACTAGTCACAGTTAACAGGCTTTATGGTGTCGTCCACTAGTCACAGTTAACAGTCTTTATGGTGTCGTCCACTAGTCACAGTTAAGTCTTTATGGTGTCGTCCACTAGTCACAGTTAACAGCCTTTATGGTGTCGTCCACTAGTCACAGTCAACAGTCTTTATGGTGTCGTCCACTAGTCACAGTTAACAGTCTTTATGGTGTCGTCCACTAGTCACAGTTAACAGTCTTTATGGTGTCGTCCACTAGTCACAGTTAACAGTCTTTATGGTGTCGTCCACTAGTCACAGTTAACAGTCTTTATGGTGTCGTCCACTAGTTACAGTTAACAGTCTTTATGGTGTCGTCCACTAGTCACAGTCAACAGTCTTTACGGTGTTGTCCACTAGTCACAGTTAAGTCTTTATGGTGTCGTCCACTAGTCACAGTTAACAGTCTTTATGGTGTCGTCCACTAGTCACAGTTAACAGTCTTTACGGTGTTGTCCACTAGTCACAGTTAAGTCTTTATGGTGTCGTCCACTAGTCACAGTTAACAGTCTTCATGGTGTCGTCCACTAGTCACAGTTAACAGTCTTTATGGTGTCGTCCACTAGTCACAGTCAACAGTCTTTATGGTGTCGTCCACTAGTCACAGTTAACAGTCTTGATGGTGTCGTCCACTAGTCACAGTTAACAGTCCTTATGGTGTCGTACACTAGTTACAGTTAACAGTCTTTATGGTGTCGTCCACTAGTCACAGTTAACAGTCTTTATGGTGTCGTCCACTAGTCACAGTTAGGTCTTTATGGTGTCGTCCACTAGTCACAGTTAACAGTCTTTATGGTGTCGTCCACTAGTCACAGTTAACAGTCTTTATGGTGTTGTCCACTAGTCACAGTTAACAGTCTTTATGGTGTTGTCCACTAGTCACAGTTAACAGGCTTTATGGTGTCGTCCACTAGTCACAGTTAACAGTCTTTATGGTGTCGTCCACTAGTCACAGTTAAGTCTTTATGGTGTCGTCCACTAGTCACAGTTAACAGCCTTTATGGTGTCGTCCACTAGTCACAGTCAACAGTCTTTATGGTGTCGTCCACTAGTCACAGTTAACAGTCTTTATGGTGTCGTCCACTAGTCACAGTTAACAGTCTTTATGGTGTCGTCCACTAGTTACAGTTAACAGTCTTTATGGTGTCGTCCACTAGTCACAGTTAACAGTCTTTATGGTGTCGTCCACTAGTCACAGTTAACAGTCTTTATGGTGTCGTCCACTAGTTACAGTTAACAGTCTTTATGGTGTCGTCCACTAGTCACAGTCAACAGTCTTTACGGTGTTGTCCACTAGTCACAGTTAAGTCTTTATGGTGTCGTCCACTAGTCACAGTTAACAGTCTTTATGGTGTTGTCCACTAGTCACAGTTAACAGTCTTTACGGTGTTGTCCACTAGTCACAGTTAAGTCTTTATGGTGTCGTCCACTAGTCACAGTTAACAGTCTTTATGGTGTCGTCCACTAGTCACAGTCAACAGTCTTTATGGTGTCGTCCACTAGTCACAGTTAACAGTCTTTATGGTGTCGCCCACTAGTCACAGTTAACAGTCTTTATGGTGTCGTCCACTAGTCACAGTTAACAGTCTTTATGGTGTCGTCCACTAGTCACAGTTAACAGTCTTTATGGTGTCGTCCACTAGTCACAGTCAAGAGTCTTTATGGTGTCGTCCACTAGTCACAGTTAACAGTCTTTATGGTGTCGTCCACTAGTCACAGTTAACAGTCTTTATGGTGTCGTCCACTAGTCACAGTCAACAGTCTTTATGGTGTCGTCCACTAGTCACAGTTAACAGTCTTTATGGTGTCGTCCACTAGTCACAGTTAACAGTCTTTATGGTGTCGTCCACTAGTCACAGTTAACAGTCTTTATGGTGTCGTCCACTAGTCACAGTTAAGTCTTTATGGTGTCGTCCACTAGTCACAGTTAACAGTCTTTATGGTGTCGTCCACTAGTCACAGTTAACAGTCTTTATGTTGTCGTCCACTAGTCACAGTTAAGTCTTTATGGTGTCGTCCACTAGTCACAGTTAACAGTCTTTATGGTGTCGTCCACTAGTCACAGTTAAGTCTTTATGGTGTCGTCCACTAGTCACAGTTAACAGTCTTTATGGTGTCGTCCACTAGTCACAGTCAACAGTCTTTATGGTGTCGTCCACTAGTCACAGTTAAGTCTTTATGGTGTCGTCCACTAGTCACAGTTAACAGTCTTTATGGTGTCGTCTACTAGTTACAGTTAACAGTCTTTATGGTGTCGTCCACTAGTCACAGTTAACAGTCTTTATGGTGTCGTCCACTAGTCACAGTTAAGTTTTTATGGTGTCGTCCACTAGTCACAGTTAACAGTCTTTATGGTGTCGTCCACTAGTCACAGTCAACAGTCTTTATGGTGTCGTCCACTAGTCACAGTTAACAGTCTTTATGGTGTCGTCCACTAGTCACAGTCAACAGTCTTTATGGTGTCGTCCACTAGTCACAGTTAACAGTCTTTATGGTGTCGTCCACTAGTCACAGTTAACAGTCTTTATGGTGTCGTCCACTAGTCACAGTTAACAGTCTTTATGGTGTCGTCCACTAGTCACAGTTAACAGTCTTTATGGTGTCGTCCACTAGTCACAGTTAACAGTCTTTATGGTGTCGTCCACTAGTCACAGTCAAGTCTTTGTATTGAGTTGTAGGCTACTTGAAATGTACTGTAATTCTGCAAACTGTTAATAAATCAATCAAAACAGTTTTCCAACTCGCCACAATTTCATGCACTTTAGTTTTAATTCACCTTCATTTAAATTGCATTGGATTTGAGAGAGAGAGCGAGATAGAAAGAGAGAGAGATAGGAGAGATAGAGAGAGAGAGAGAGATAGGAGAGAGAGAGAGATAGAGAGATGAGAGAGATAGAGAGATAGAGAGAGATAGGAGAGAGAGAGAGAGAGTGAGAGAGAGAGATAGGAGAGAGAGATAGAGAGAGAGAGATAGGAGAGAGAGATAGAGATAGATAGAGAGAGAGATAGAGAGAGAGAGATAGGATAGTTGTTTAGAGTTAACACTATAGAGAAAGTAGGAATGCTAAAAGTGTAAACACCAAAGTACAGAAACAATGTTTTTTCTGCCACAATTATGATTTTGTTATTATTTTGATATTTGTTACTTGGTGTTTGTTGTTTTCTACAATATGTTATTTTCTACATATGTATGGTTCACTTCTATATTGGTTTCTACACTGTTTAATGGTTATTGTCATATTGCCTCATTTTCGGTGCCCCGACCATATATGGTGCCGAGTGGGGCACTGTTTTTTTGGCAAATCTAAGCTAGCAAATATAAGACTTCCGGTGGACGATCTCTTCAAAATAAGAGTACCCTCTAGACTATTGAAAAAAAGATTAATTTGCACATTAAAACGATAAATTAAGCATTTAAACGCTATAGGACACACATTATGTTTCTGTGTAGTAATAAGTAATGTTTCTGTGTAAAGATAAGTAATTCAAAAGTTATCTAAATGGATAAATGCTATTCACTGGAGTGCATGGCTTTATAAAGTGGACGCTGGACAAAAATCCCTGCTATGTATCGACTAGTGTGACATATGCACATGTCCGGGGAGACCTCCTCAACATTTTTCAACATTTTTTCAACATTTTTTCAACATTTTCAACATTTTTCCAAAAAAGAAATCAACATTTTTCATCATTTTCATCATTTTTCAGTCAGAGGAATGCATTAGAGACAGTCCTGACATTGCAGACACAATAGACGTTGCAGAATCTGAGCAGAATGGACTTGGGCATTTATCCATTTAGATAACTTTTTTACGTTATTTCATTACTTATTTTTACACAGAAACATAATGTGTGTCTTCACAATAACTGTAATGTAATAATAATACTAATAATGTAATGTAATAATTATTTAATTAACTACACTTTTATTCTGAAAGCAACCGGATGTCTTAAATTTGCTAGCTCTCAAACAGGAAGTTCTAGATTTGCCAAAAAGACGGAGCCGTAGAGTGGCCTGACGGCTCTCACAGGTCATTGCAGCTTCCGTCTGCACGTCAAGCAGACGGGAGGTTGTTTGTCGGTTCGTTTTGTTCTTTCTGGTCCCATACTTTAAGTTGTTTGTCAACATTTAAGTTTCTATGTTTTGTTTCTTTATGAGTTTCATTGATCGTTTTATTTATTGTTTTTCCTTTCAGTCCTGATTGTTCATGTTCACGGGTCCATTCTGGTTCCGAGAGGGGCTAGGGTCCATTCCACATTCATTCCCTTTGAGTTAGTGCAGTCAGTAAGGTAAATCAGTTGTTCATGTTTCCTTTCTTTATATTTCGTTTATATGCTTTATTTGTTTATTATTTGATCACTGATTATTGTTTGTCTTTCGTCGGTTTTGACGTAGGTTTTTGAGCAAATACACTTCCAGTACATGCTATACTGCCTTCGTCTCCAATTCATATCAGAGGGAGTGACAAATGTAATTAATTAGTAAACAATATCCTGAAATGGTAGGCCTACTTATCATTGGTATTCTCATACTCACCTTTGTATCATCATCTTGCTCAGGGGTTCTCAACGTTTTTGGCCGGGGACCCCCGAAAATGCTTTGGCAACGTCTCGGGACCCCCGCCCCGCCCCCTCCCGACCCCCAATATAAATTGACTGCTACAATAACTTTAATAATAGACAATACACCATAAATACTGAAACCAGATATAATCATTAGGGAAGGTGTATGCATGTACTATGTGTACTATATGTAAACTCTTAATTTCCATTTTCCAGCCATTCAGTTGCAAAAAGAAAAAAAAAACCCAAAATAATTTGGCGACCCCCGGATGGGTCGCGACCCACGGGTTGAGAACCCCTGATCTAGCTGACCATTTAATTTTGGAAATGAACTGTAACATCTGTGAGTTTGACACGCTACACTGATGAAGACCTTGATGAAGACAGCATGTTAGCATAACGATGAAGACCTTGATGAAGACAGCATGTTAGCATAACGATGAAGACCTTGATGAAGACAGCATGTTAGCATAACGATGAAGACCTTGATGAAGACAGCATGTTAGCATAACGATGAAGACCATGATGAAGACAGCATGTTAGCATAACGATGAAGACCATGATGAAGACAGCATGTTAGCATAACGATGAAGACCATGATGAAGACAGCATGTTAGCATAACGATGAAGACCTTGATGAAGACGGTATGTTAGCATAACGATGAAGACCATGATGAAGACAGCATGTTAGCATAACGATGAAGACCTTGATGAAGACAGCATGTTAGCATAACGATGAAGACCTTGATGAAGACAGCATGTTAGCATAACGATGAAGACCTTGATGAAGACAGCATGTTAGCATAACGATGAAGACCTTGATGAAGACAGCATGTTAGCATAACGATGAAGACCTTGATGAAGACAGCATGTTAGCATAACGATGAAGACCTTGATGAAGACAGCATGTTAGCATAACGATGAAGACCTTGATGAAGAACTTTCGCCCTGGCAACTTGGAAAACTGGCGAGTTCTCCGGTATCCGGAAAAAGTATAGGCTACCATACTCACATGTTGTTTTTGAGTGGTTCAACCACTCCTATAGACCATTGGTTCCCAAACATTTTCATGTCAAGGACCCCCAAATGCCTGCGGACCCCCATTGGAAGAGATATGCCAGGGACCCCCATAAGAGAAGATTTGTACGGTTCTAGCAGTGATTTTCAAACATTTTCATTCCAAGGACCCCCAGTTTGACATGCATTAGTCTACGGACCCCCATTTAATGGCATTTCTATCTTATCTCTGGGACCCCCAATTTATATTGTACAATTGTGATGCCCCACACATATAGATGCACAGACTGTGAAGTAGTTAGGGAGTACCTGCCTAATTGTCTCCCTATAGGTGAGCCTGGGTGGGGCATTCCATTCCATCTGGATTGCTCATTGGAGAGCACCTGGGCCCGGTGCCTCTATAAAAGCAATCCCCCTGCCATTCCCACAAAGAGATCCAGAAGAGGCAGACCTGCTGTCTGTGCCTCCACTGCCTGCTTGCCTCCATGCCCTTATAGAACTATGTTTACCTTATTCTTTCCATCCACACACACCACACCATGTGCCACACATCCATCACCACCACACCACTGATTGCTGACTCCACACCTCATAGTAGATCCGCGCTGTCTCCTGTCTCCTGTCTCCTGTCTCCTGTCTCCTGTCTCCCAATCGTTGCCATAGCATGAGCCAGCTATGACATACGAACGTACGGACGAGCCCCCATATGTCATAGCTGGCTCATGCTATGGCAACGATTGGGAGACAGGAGACAGCGCAACAGTATAATAAACTGTATTTATTAACAAGTAGGCCTATACATACAACTTGGAGTACAACATAACCAGGCAACGGATCCTATGAGGTGTGGAGTCAGCAATCAGTGGTGTGGTGGTGATGGATGTGTGGCACATGGTGTGGTGTGTGTGTGGATGGAAAGAATAAGGTAAACATAGTTCTATAAGGGCATGGAGGCAAGCAGGCAGTGGAGGCACAGACAGCAGGTCTGCCTCTTCTGGATCTCCCTGTGGGAATGGCAGGGGGATTGCTTTTATAGAGGCACCGGGCCCAGGTGCTCTCCAATGAGCAATCCAGATGGAATGGAATGCCCCACCCAGGCTCACCTATAGGGAGACAATTAGGCAGGTACTCCCTAACTACTTCACAGTCTGTGCATCTATATGTGTGGGGCATCAAACAATCAATGTTAATTTAACTCTGAGAGTGTACAAACGGAACCAAATGGACGCGCTAGGGTCATAGGTTAAAAATTGTTAAAAGAGTTGTTAGAGTCCAGAGATTTTTAATTTGTGTGAATTTCAGCCTCTGTGGGGGTATTCATATGCAAATATAATGACCAATGGCATTGCAATGAACATCCATGATGACGTTTAGGTGAAAAAAGATATAATTAATTAATTAAAATATGTTGTATTATTGCAACACTGGGTGTTACAGGGTTAAAGCATTGTACAGTAACAAGTTACAACTAAAGTCCCTGTAATGTTTATGTTGTATTATTACTAAAAAGCAATCTAATATAAAGGGATTTAAGATCATTAAAGCTGGGCTGTTGCCCTGAGAACAATGCATTTCTGCCTACTTCCGGTCCAGGACTTGTCCCAGTTGGTTGTCCCCATTCTCAATAGAAGTCTATGTAGGAGAGCCTCCATTGGACTGAAGCCAATAGAAGTCTATGTAGGAGAGCCTCCATTGGACTGAAGCCAATAGAAGTCTATGTAGGAGAGCCTCCATTGGACTGAAGCCAATAGAAGTCTATGTAGGAGAGCCTCCATTGGACTGAAGCCTATAGAAGTCTATGTAGGAGAGCCTCCATTGGACTGAAGCCTATAGAAGTCTATGTAGGAGAGCCTCCATTGGACTGAAGCCTATAGAAGTCTATGTAGGAGAGCCTCCATTGGACTGAAGCCAATAGAAGTCTATGTAGGAGAGCCTCCATTGGACTGAAGCCAATAGAAGTCTATGTAGGAGAGCCTCCATTGGACTGAAGCCAATAGAAGTCTATGTAGGAGAGCCTCCATTGGACTGAAGCCAATAGAAGTCTATGTAGGAGAGCCTCCATTGGACTGAAGCCTATAGAAGTCTATGTAGGAGAGCCTCCATTGGACTGAAGCCTATAGAAGTCTATGTAGGAGAGCCTCCATTGGACTGAAGCCAATAGAAGTATATGTAGGAGAGCCTCCATTGGACTGAAGCCAATAGAAGTCTATGTAGGAGAGCCTCCATTGGACTGAAGCCAATATAAGTCTATGTAGGAGAGCCTCCATTGGACTGAAGCCAATAGAAGTCTATGTAGGAGAGCCTCCATTGGACTGAAGCCAATAGAAGTCTATGTAGGAGAGCCTCCATTGGACTGAAGCCAATAGAAGTCTATGTAGGAGAGCCTCCGTTGGACTGAAGCCCCATGAAGTGAACAGAGTTGTCGTAACTCTGTCTTCCTCTATGGCTCTGCTCGGAGCCAAAGCCGCCCCTCCCTCCTCCCCTCCTCCTCCTCCCCACCCTCCTCCTCCTCTCCCTCCTCCCCACCCATCCTCCGCCTGCCTCTAAGTGTTATTCAGCTCCAACAAGAAGGACTCAGAATGAACTGAAAACTGCACTTTTATTTCAGAAAGGAAATAATGATAAATGTCACGTTAACTCAAACTGGAAATGCATTTTTACATTACTCCTCCACAAGGAAATAAACAACTTCCATCAGCATCTAAATAACAGCATTTTTCTGTAAAGTTATCCTGCTTGCAAGGCTTGTGTTAGAGAAAGTAGAAGACGTTTGCTCGTTATCTCTCCTCATGGTACCACGTCAACAGAATACTGTTAGGTACTAATGGTACCTAATGGTACCTAGTGGTACCTAATGGTACCAACATCATGTTCTCTCTCCTCGTGGTACCACGTCAACAGAGCATGGAATTATTGAATGAATAACGGGTCTTGATGTGAAAAGAGTTGAAAAGCATGTGTTATTACAACATCCAGAAAGAATCCACCCTCCTCCTCCCCCCCCCCCCCTCCTCCTCCCCCCCCTCCTCCTCCTCCCTCCCCCCTCCTCCTCCTCCTCCCCCCCCCCCCCTCCTACTCCCTCCTCCCTCCCCCTTCCTCCTCCTCCTCCCCGATAATATTTTGTCCACAAATCCATGCTGCATTGATGTTGGTACCATTAGGAGAGATAACATGATGTTGGTACCATTAGGAGAGATAACATGATGTTGGTACCATTAGGAGAGATAACATGATGTTGGTACCATTAGGAGAGATAACATGATGTTGGTACCATTAGGAGAGATAACATGATGTTGGTACCATTAGGAGAGATAACAGGCAAACGTCGATCAAAACAACAAGTAACTAAGTTCCCTTTTTGTGTAACTTCTTGTAAATTAGGTTATGCAGATTTTTATTTTTTTTTACTTTTGAGAGCGTGAAATACGGATCCATTCAGTTACATTTTACACTCTCTAGAGGTAAAGATTTCAATTAACCGTATTTGTGCCAATCTCGAGAAATCTCGAGATTTGATTAAAGAGTTAAAGAATGAATCCAGCTTTAAAAATAATATTTTTGTATTTTTTTATGTTTGGGAGCTTATAAAACATGAACCCAAGCTTGCGCTGACAATAATAATAATAATAATAATCCTCCTGGCGATCGGCCACAACCTGCTGTGAGCCACAGGGCCGATTCATACTCCTATTTTAGAGCCGAATAAAAGTCAGTTCGGCTCTGTAGAGCCTACAATGTGACGTCATTTGAGGTTCGGGGGGGCGGGGACCGTCCTAAAGTCGGCTCTTCGGTGCGACTGAAAATTTCTGACGAGCCGAAATCATTTCGGCACTACAGCGCCGAAACAGCGGTAAAATAGGAGTATGAATCGGCCCTTAGACTACAGATATGGATTGCATCACTTCCTGTTTAGACTACAGATATGGATTGCATCACTTCCTGTTTAGACTACAGATATGGATTGCATCACTTCCTGTTTAGACTACAGATATGGATTGCATCACTTCCTGGTTGGCCAGGGGCACCTGCCTCACAATCCCGCCCAACGGGAGGGAATGTGTTAATAAGGTTAATTTGGTTTCATTTCACACTCTCAAAAGTAATGTTAAATATCTAATACAGGTCAGGGCTCTGAACACCTGGTTGGCCATCATGTATCCTGGTGTTCAGAAGGTATCCTGGTGCTCAGAAGGCTCTGAACACCTGGTTGGCCATCATGTGTCCTGGTGTTCAGAAGGTATCCTGGTGCTCAGAAGGCTCTGAACAGCTGATTGGGCATGTATCCCAGGTGAAGGAAGGAGGTCTGGGCCTCTCTCTCCAGGGTGGCCAGCTCCTGGACGGTGGGGGCCAGCACGTCCACATGGCCCTTGTAGAGCCCACCTGGAAGGAGCACGCATCGTTATAACATCGTTAACACATCGTTATGACATCGTTATCCTTGTAGAGCACACCTGGAAGGAGCACGCATCGTTATCACATCGTTATGACATCGTTAACACATTGTTATGACATCGTTATCCTTGTAGAGCACACCTGGAAGGAGCACGCATCGTTATCACATCGTTATCACATCGTTATAACATCGTGAACGCTGTTTCATACGTGAACGCTGTTTCATACATGAACGCTGTTTCATAAGTGAACGCTGTTTCATACATGAACGCTGTTTCATACATGAACGCTGTTTCATACATGAACGCTGTTTCATACGTGAACGCTGTTTCATACATGAACGCTGTTTCATACGTGAACGCTGTTTCATACGTGAACGCTGTTTCATAAGTGAACGCTGTTTCATACATGAACGCTGTTTCATACATGAACGCTGTTTCATACGTGAACGCTGTTTCATACATGAACGCTGTTTCATAAGTGAACGCTGTTTCATAGTGAACGCTGTTTCATAAGTGAACGCTGTTTCATACATGAACGCTGTTTCATAGTGAACGCTGTTTCATAAGTGAACGCTGTTTCATAGTGAACGCTGTTTCATACGTGAACGCTGTTTCATACGTGAACGCTGTTTCATACATGAACGCTGTTTCATATGTGAACGCTGTTTCATAAGTGAACGCTGTTTCATAGTGAAGGCTGTTTCATACATGAACGCTGTTTCATACGTGAACACTGTTTCATACGTGAACGCTGTTTCATAAGTGAACGCTGGTTCATAAGTGAACGCTGTTTCATAAGTGAACGCTGTTTCATACGTGAACGCTGTTTCATACGTGAACGCTGTTTCATACGTGAACGCTGTTTCATAGTGAACGCTGTTTCATAAGTGAACGCTGTTTCATAGTGAACACTGTTTCATAGTGAACGCTGTTTCATAAGTGAACGCTGTTTCATAAGTGAACGCTGTTTCATAAGTGAACGCTGTTTCATAGTGAACACTGTTTCATAGTGAACGCTGTTTCATAGTGAACGCTGTTTCATAGTGAACACTGTTTCATAGTGAACGCTGTTTCATACGTGAACGCTGTTTCATAAGTGAACGCTGTTTCATAAGTGAACGCTGTTTCATAAGTGAACGCTGTTTCATAGTGAACACTGTTTCATAGTGAACGCTGTTTCATAAGTGAACGCTGTTTCATAGTGAACACTGTTTCATAGTGAACGCTGTTTCATAGTGAACGCTGTTTCATACGTGAACGCTGTTTCATACGTGAACGCTGTTTCATACATGAACGCTGTTTCATACGTGAACGCTGTTTCATACATGAACGCTGTTTCATACATGAACGCTGTTTCATACGTGAACGCGTGCAATGATAGTCAACAGCATGGCGTTCATGTGTTTGGGCCCAATCCATCCCAGAATGCACTCTGTTCCTACCCGGAAGGAGGAGTGAAATCGCCTCATTGCGCTTTTGAACAACTTAATGCAAGTGGATGGGAGGAGAAATCCGATGCCGTCTCTATTCATATATACTCTAAGTCCTGAAATCATTCAAATCTATTACTCTACTGTGAGGAATCATGCCCTCCCCACAGCCCTGAAATCATTACAATCTATTACTCTACTGTGTGGAATCATGCCCTCCCCACAGCCCTGAAATCATTACAATCTATTACTCTACTGTGAGGAATCATGCCCTCCCCACAGCCCTGAAATCATTACAATCTATTACTCTACTGTGAGGAATCATGCCCTCCCCACAGCCCTGAAATCATTACAATCTATTACTCTACTGTGTGGAATCATGCGATCCCTACAGCCCTGAAATCATTACAATCTATTACTCTACTGTGTGGAATCATGCCCTCCCCACAGCCCTGAAATCATTACAATCTATTACTCTACTGTGAGGAATCATGCCCTCCCCACAGCCCTGAAATCATTACAATCTATTACTCTACTGTGTGGAATCATGCGATCCCTACAGCCCTGAAATCATTACAATCTATTACTCTACTGTGTGGAATCATGAATCTGAAATCATGGCTCCATCGTCACACTAATAGTTAGATCCCGACGAGGGATGATAACAGTTGATCATGAATGGATTAATCGCCGTAATGTCATTGGACGGTTTTCTGTAAATGCCTGGCCCTGCATCTCATTGGACGGTTTTCTGTAAATACCTGGCCCTGCATCTCAAATGGTCTTCTGTCATTGGACGGTTTTCTGTAAATGCCTGGCCCTGCATCTCAAATGGTCGAATCCATATTTGATTAAGGATTATAAAATGCGTTTTATATTCTCTCTGTATAGCAGCAAAAAGGGCCTTGCAAACGTGAAGCGAGGAACGCAGGCGTTGTTGCCTGAATCAACACAGGTCTCCTCCAGGTCTGTTGAAGAGGGTCTGGATCAACACAGGTCTCCTCCAGGTCTGTTGAAGAGGGTCTGGATCAACACAGGTCTCCTCCAGGTCTGTTGAAGAGGGCCTGGATCAACACAGGTCTCCTCCAGGCCTGTTGAAGAGGGTCTGGATCAACACAGGTCTCCTCCAGGTCTGTTGAAGAGGGCCTGGATCAACACAGGTCTCCTCCAGGCCTGTTGAAGAGGGTCTGGATCAACACAGGTCTCCTCCAGGCCTGTTGAAGAGGGTCTGGATCAACACAGGTCTCCTCCAGGCCTGTTGAAGAGGGTCTGGATCAACACAGGTCTCCTCCAGGCCTGTTGAAGAGGGTCTGGATCAACACAGGTCTCCTCCAGGCCTGTTGAAGAGGGTCTGGATCAACACAGGTCTCCTCCAGGCCTGTTGAAGAGGCCCTGGATCAACACAGGTCTCCTCCAGGTCTGTTGAAGAGGGCCTGGATCAACACAGGTCTCCTCCAGGCCTGTTGAAGAGGGTCTGGATCAACACAGGTCTCCTCCAGGTCTGTTGAAGAGGGCCTGGATCAACACAGGTCTCCTCCAGGCCTGTTGAAGAGGGTCTGGATCAACACAGGTCTCCTCCAGGCCTGTTGAAGAGGGTCTGGATCAACACAGGTCTCCTCCAGGCCTGTTGAAGAGGGTCTGGATCAACACAGGTCTCCTCCAGGCCTGTTGAAGAGGGTCTGGATCAACACAGGTCTCCTCCAGGCCTGTTGAAGAGGGTCTGGATCAACACAGGTCTCCTCCAGGCCTGTTGAAGAGGGTCTGGATCAACACAGGTCTCCTCCAGGCCTGTTGAAGAGGGTCTGGATCAACACAGGTCTCCTCCAGGCCTGTTGAAGAGGGTCTGGATCAACACAGGTCTCCTCCAGGCCTGTTGAAGAGGGTCTGGATCAACACAGGTCTCCTCCAGGTCTGTTGAAGAGGGTCTGGATCAACACAGGTCTCCTCCAGGTCTGCTCTAGAGGGTCTGGATCAACACAGGTCTCCTCCAGGTCTGTTGAAGAGGGCCTGGATCAACACAGGTCTCCTCCAGGTCTGTTGAAGAGGGCCTGGATCAACACAGGTCTCCTCCAGGTCTGTTGAAGAGGGCCTGGATCAACACAGGTCTCCTCCAGGTCTGCTCTAGAGGGTCTGGATCAACACAGGTCTCCTCCAGGTCTGCTCTAGAGGGTCTGGATCAACACAGGTCTCCTCCAGGCCTGTTGAAGAGGGTCTGGATCAACACAGGTCTCCTCCAGGCCTGTTGAAGAGGGCCTGGATCAACACAGGTCTCCTCCAGGCCTGTTGAAGAGGGTCTGGATCAACACAGGTCTCCTCCAGGCCTGTTGAAGAGGGCCTGGATCAACACAGGTCTCCTCCAGGCCTGTTGAAGAGGGCCTGGATCAACACAGGTCTCCTCCAGGTCTGTTGAAGAGGGTCTGGATCAACACAGGTCTCCTCCAGGTCTGTTGAAGAGGGTCTGGATCAACACAGGTCTCCTCCAGGTCTGTTGAAGAGGGTCTGGATCAACACAGGTCTCCTCCAGGTCTGTTGAAGAGGGCCTGGATCAACACAGGTCTCCTCCAGGCCTGTTGAAGAGGGCCTGAATCAACACAAGTCTCCTCCAGGTCTGTTGAAGAGGGCCTGGATCAACACAGGTCTCCTCCAGGTCTGTTGAAGAGGGCCTGAATCAACACAAGTCTCCTCCAGGTCTGTTGAAGAGGGCCTGGATCAACACAGGTCTCCTCCAGGTCTGTTGAAGAGGGCCTGGATCAACACAGGTCTCCTCCAGGCCTGTTGAAGAGGGTCTGGATCAACACAGGTCTCCTCCAGGTCTGTTGAAGAGGGCCTGGATCAACACAGGTCTCCTCCAGGTCTGTTGAAGAGGGCCTGGATCAACAAAGGTCTCCTCCAGGTCTGTTGAAGAGGGTCTGGATCAACACAGGTCTCCTCCAGGCCTGTTGAAGAGGGCCTGGATCAACACAGGTCTCCTCCAGGTCTGTTGAAGAGGGTCTGGATCAACACAGGTCTCCTCCAGGCCTGTTGAAGAGGGTCTGAATCAACACAGGTCTCCTCCAGGCCTGTTGAAGAGGGTCTGGATCAACACAGGTCTCCTCCAGGTCTGTTGAAGAGGGCCTGGATCAACACGGGTCTCCTCCAGGTCTGTTGAAGAGGGCCTGGATCAACACAGGTCTCCTCCAGGCCTGTTGAAGAGGGCCTGGATCAACACGGGTCTCCTCCAGGTCTGTTGAAGAGGGTCTGGATCAACACAGGTCTCCTCCAGGTCTGTTGAAGAGGGCCTGGATCAACACAGGTCTCCTCCAGGTCTGCTCTAGAGGGTCTGGATCAACACAGGTCTCCTCCAGGTCTGCTCTAGAGGGTCTGGATCAACACAGGTCTCCTCCAGGTCTGCTCTAGAGGGTCTGGATCAACACAGGTCTCCTCCAGGCCTGTTGAAGAGGGCCTGGATCAACACAGGTCTCCTCCAGGCCTGTTGAAGAGGGCCTGGATCAACACAGGTCTCCTCCAGGCCTGTTGAAGAGGGTCTGGATCAACACAGGTCTCCTCCAGGTCTGTTGAAGAGGGCCTGGATCAACACAGGTCTCCTCCAGGTCTGTTGAAGAGGGCCTGGATCAACACGGGTCTCCTCCAGGTCTGCTCTAGAGGGCCTGAATCAACACAGGTCTCCTCCAGGCCTGTTGAAGAGGGTCTGGATCAACACAGGTCTCCTCCAGGTCTGTTGAAGAGGGTCTGGATCAACACAGGTCTCCTCCAGGTCTGTTGAAGAGGGCCTGGATCAACACAGGTCTCCTCCAGGTCTGTTGAAGAGGGCCTGGATCAACACAGGTCTCCTCCAGGTCTGCTCTAGAGGGTCTGGATCAACACAGGTCTCCTCCAGGTCTGCTCTAGAGGGTCTGGATCAACACAGGTCTCCTCCAGGCCTGTTGAAGAGGGCCTGGATCAACACAGGTCTCCTCCAGGCCTGTTGAAGAGGGCCTGGATCAACACAGGTCTCCTCCAGGCCTGTTGAAGAGGGCCTGGATCAACACAGGTCTCCTCCAGGTCTGTTGAAGAGGGTCTGGATCAACACAGGTCTCCTCCAGGTCTGTTGAAGAGGGTCTGGATCAACACAGGTCTCCTCCAGGTCTGTTGAAGAGGGTCTGGATCAACACAGGTCTCCTCCAGGTCTGTTGAAGAGGGCCTGGATCAACACAGGTCTCCTCCAGGCCTGTTGAAGAGGGCCTGAATCAACACAAGTCTCCTCCAGGTCTGTTGAAGAGGGCCTGGATCAACACAGGTCTCCTCCAGGTCTGTTGAAGAGGGCCTGAATCAACACAAGTCTCCTCCAGGTCTGTTGAAGAGGGCCTGGATCAACACAGGTCTCCTCCAGGTCTGTTGAAGAGGGCCTGGATCAACACAGGTCTCCTCCAGGTCTGTTGAAGAGGGCCTGGATCAACACAGGTCTCCTCCAGGCCTGTTGAAGAGGGTCTGGATCAACACAGGTCTCCTCCAGGTCTGTTGAAGAGGGCCTGGATCAACACAGGT
The DNA here is from genome assembly GCF_951216825.1 of Electrona antarctica. Classification (NCBI taxonomy): domain Eukaryota; kingdom Metazoa; phylum Chordata; class Actinopteri; order Myctophiformes; family Myctophidae; genus Electrona; species Electrona antarctica. The sequence continues at coordinate 151,470 of NW_027638697.1, forward strand.
CTCCTCCAGGTCTGTTGAAGAGGGCCTGGATCAACAAAGGTCTCCTCCAGGTCTGTTGAAGAGGGTCTGGATCAACACAGGTCTCCTCCAGGCCTGTTGAAGAGGGCCTGGATCAACACAGGTCTCCTCCAGGTCTGTTGAAGAGGGTCTGGATCAACACAGGTCTCCTCCAGGCCTGTTGAAGAGGGCCTGGATCAACACAGGTCTCCTCCAGGTCTGTTGAAGAGGGTCTGAATCAACACAGGTCTCCTCCAGGCCTGTTGAAGAGGGTCTGGATCAACACAGGTCTCCTCCAGGTCTGTTGAAGAGGGTCTGAATCAACACAGGTCTCCTCCAGGCCTGTTGAAGAGGGTCTGGATCAACACAGGTCTCCTCCAGGTCTGTTGAAGAGGGCCTGGATCAACACGGGTCTCCTCCAGGTCTGTTGAAGAGGGCCTGGATCAACACAGGTCTCCTCCAGGCCTGTTGAAGAGGGCCTGGATCAACACGGGTCTCCTCCAGGTCTGTTGAAGAGGGTCTGGATCAACACAGGTCTCCTCCAGGTCTGTTGAAGAGGGCCTGGATCAACACAGGTCTCCTCCAGGCCTGTTGAAGAGGGCCTGGATCAACACAGGTCTCCTCCAGGTCTGCTCTAGAGGGTCTGGATCAACACAGGTCTCCTCCAGGTCTGCTCTAGAGGGTCTGGATCAACACAGGTCTCCTCCAGGTCTGCTCTAGAGGGTCTGGATCAACACAGGTCTCCTCCAGGCCTGTTGAAGAGGGCCTGGATCAACACAGGTCTCCTCCAGGCCTGTTGAAGAGGGCCTGGATCAACACAGGTCTCCTCCAGGCCTGTTGAAGAGGGTCTGGATCAACACAGGTCTCCTCCAGGTCTGTTGAAGAGGGCCTGGATCAACACAGGTCTCCTCCAGGTCTGTTGAAGAGGGCCTGGATCAACACGGGTCTCCTCCAGGTCTGCTCTAGAGGGCCTGAATCAACACAGGTCTCCTCCAGGCCTGTTGAAGAGGGTCTGGATCAACACAGGTCTCCTCCAGGTCTGTTGAAGAGGGTCTGGATCAACACAGGTCTCCTCCAGGTCTGTTGAAGAGGGCCTGGATCAACACAGGTCTCCTCCAGGCCTGTTGAAGAGGGTCTGGATCAACACAGGTCTCCCCCAGGCCTGTTGAAGAGGGCCTGGATCAACACAGGTCTCCTCCAGGCCTGTTGAAGAGGGTCTGGATCAACACAGGTCTCCTCCAGGTCTGTTGAAGAGGGTCTGGATCAACACAGGTCTCCTCCAGGTCTGTTGAAGAGGGCCTGGATCAACACAGGTCTCCTCCAGGTCTGTTGAAGAGGGCCTGGATCAACACAGGTCTCCTCCAGGCCTGTTGAAGAGGGTCTGGATCAACACAGGTCTCCTCCAGGCCTGTTGAAGAGGGTCTGGATCAACACAGGTCTCCTCCAGATCTGTTGAAGAGGGTCTGGATCAACACAGGTCTCCTCCAGGCCTGTTGAAGAGGGTCTGGATCAACACAGGTCTCCTCCAGATCTGTTGAAGAGGGCCTGGATCAACACAGGTCTCCTCCAGGCCTGTTGAAGAGGGCCTGGATCAACACAGGTCTCCTCCAGGTCTGTTGAAGAGGGCCTGGATCAACACAGGTCTCCTCCAGGTCTCCTCCAGGCCTGTTGAAGAGGGCCTGGATCAACACAGGTCGTGTGCACGAAACGAGCACGTGCGCAACAAATTCACGGGACCGTGCTCACGTAAATATGCTTGCGTTGTCGCACCGCGACTTCAAACAACAAAACGCAGGTCTCATTGAAAATGAACTATAGGCCCGTTTTATCGCCCCCCGTTTGCAAGGCCCTAAATGAAGACATCGAGGGAATATAGATTCTCAGATTAAGAAGAATAAAAAAATGCTCATCAACTAACCGGTTAATCGATTGATAAGGCTATCAACACGTACAACTTATCAGTGAATGAATGAATGGATAATTCCCATGGCTGTGTGTATCACATGGTGGCAGATCTATAAACAGATCTATAGACCTACCTCCTGAAGCCTTCCTCTGGCCATACGTCACCTTGCCGTCAAAATCATCCAGAGGAACCTTGATGTCGGCCTCACACTGAGTGATGGTGACCTTCAGGTGCTCCTCAATATCTGACAACAGCTGGGGAGGGGGGAGGGGGGGGGGGAGAGAGGAGAGAGAGGAGAGGGGAGAGAGGGGAGGGGAGAGGGGAGAGGGGATAGAGGAGAGGGAGAGGGGAGAGAGAGAGGAGAGGGGAGAGAGGAGAGAGAGAGAGGAGAGAGAGAGTTAATGTGGGGACTTTAAATAGTTGTTGGCTCACCTCTTTCTCATTGTACCAGATGTACTTAAACATGTACTCTACCTCTTTCTCATTGTACCAGATGTACTTAAACATGTACTCTACCTCTTTCTCATTGTACCAGATGTACTTAAACATGTACTCTACCTCTTTCTCATTGTACCAGATGTACTTAAACATGTACTCTACCTCTATCTCATTGTACCAGATGTACTTAAACATGTACTCTACCTCTTTCTCATTGTACCAGATGTACTTAAACATGTACTCTACCTCTTTCTCATTGTACCAGATGTACTTAAACATGTACTCTACCTCTTTCTCATTGTACCAGATGTACTTAAACATGTACTCTACCTCTTTCTCATTGTACCAGATGTACTTAAACATGTACTCTACCTCTTTCTCATTGTACCAGATGTACTTAAACATGTACTCTACCTCTTTCTCATTGTACCAGATGTACTTAAACATGTACTCTACCTCTTTCTCATTGTACCAGATGTACTTAAACATGTACTCTACCTCTTTCTCATTGTACCAGATGTACTTAAACATGTACTCTACCTCTTTCTCATTGTACCAGATGTACTTAAACATGTACTCTACCTCTTTCTCATTGTACCAGATGTACTTAAACATGTACTCTACCTCTTTCTCATTGTACCAGATGTACTTAAACATGTACTCTACCTTTCTCATTGTACCAGATGTACTTAAACATGTACTCTACCTATTTCTCATTGTACCATATGTACTTAAACATGTACTCTACCTCTTTCTCATTGTACCAGATGTACTTAAACATGTACTCTACCTCTTTCTCATTGTACCAGATGTACTTAAACATGTACTCTACCTCTTTCTCATTGTACCAGATGTACTTAAACATGTACTCTACCTCTTTCTCATTGTACCAGATGTACTTAAACATGTACTCTACCTCTTTCTCATTGTACCAGATGTACTTAAACATGTACTCTACCTCTTTCTCATTGTACCAGATGTACTTAAACATGTACTCTACCTCTTACTCATTGTACCAGATGTACTTAAACATGTACTCTACCTCTTTCTCATTGTACCAGATGTACTTAAACATGTACTCTACCTCTTTCTCATTGTACCAGATGTACTTAAACATGTACTCTACCTCTTTCTCATTGTACCAGATGTACTTAAACATGTACTCTACCTCTTTCTCATTGTACCAGATGTACTTAAACATGTACTCTACCTCTTTCTCATTGTACCAGATGTACTTAAACATGTACTCTACCTCTTTCTCATTGTACCAGATGTACTTAAACATGTACTCTACCTCTTTCTCATTGTACCAGATGTACTTAAACATGTACTCTACCTCTTTCTCATTGTACCAGATGTACTTAAACATGTACTCTACCTCTTTCTCATTGTACCAGATGTACTTAAACATGTACTCTACCTCTTTCTCATTGTACCAGATGTACTTAAACATGTACTCTACCTCTTTCTCATTGTACCAGATGTACTTAAACATGTACTCTACCTTTCTCATTGTACCAGATGTACTTAAACATGTACTCTACCTCTTTCTCATTGTACCAGATGTACTTAAACATGTACTCTACCTCTTTCTCATTGTACCAGATGTACTTAAACATGTACTCTACCTCTTTCTCATTGTACCAGATGTACTTAAACATGTACTCTACCTCTTTCTCATTGTACCAGATGTACTTAAACATGTACTCTACCTCTTTCTCATTGTACCAGATGTACTTAAACATGTACTCTACCTCTTTCTCATTGTACCAGATGTACTTAAACATGTACTCTACCTCTTTCTCATTGTACCAGATGTACTTAAACATGTACTCTACCTCTTTCTCATTGTACCAGATGTACTTAAACATGTACTCTACCTCTTTCTCATTGTACCAGATGTACTTAAACATGTACTCTACCTCTTTCTCATTGTACCAGATGTACTTAAACATGTACTCTACCTCTTTCTCATTGTACCAGATGGTACAGCCTCCGTCCTCCTTCAGTCGAGTGTTGTAGCAGCCTCTGCCTCGGTTGGCGCACACATGGTACCACACCTGTTGTATAAATACACCCGTTACCATGGTAATACACACATAAACATGTATAATACACCTGTTACCATGGTAATACACACATAAACATGTATAATACACCTGTTACCATGGTAATACACACATAAACATGTATAATACACCTGTTACCATGGTAATACACACATAAACAGGTATAATACACCCGTTAACATGGTAATACACACATAAACATGTATAATACACCTGTTACCATGGTAATACACACATAAACAGGTATAATACACCCGTTAACATGGTAATACACACATAAACATGTATAATACACCCGTTACCATGGTAATACACACATAAACATGTATAATACACCTGTTACCATGGTAATACACACATAAACAGGTATAATACACCCGTTAACATGGTAATACACACATAAACATGTATAATACACCCGTTACCATGGTAATACACACATAAACAGGTATAATACACCCGTTACCATGGTAATACACACATAAACATGTATAATACACCCGTTACCATGGTAATACACACATAAACATGTATAATACACCCGTTACCATGGTAATACACACATAAACATGTATAATACACCCGTTACCATGGTAATACACACATAAACATGTATAATACACCCGTTACCATGGTAATACACACATAAACATGTATAATACACCCGTTACCATGGTAATACACACATAAACATGTATAATACACCCGTTACCATGGTAATACACACATAAACATGTATAATACACCCGTTACCATGGTAATACACACATAAACAGGTATAATACACCCGTTACCATGGTAATACACACATAAACAGGTATAATACACCCGTTACCATGGTAATACACATAAACAGGTATAATACACCCGTTACCATGGTAATACACACATAAACAGGTATAATACACCCGTTACCATGGTAATACACACATAAACAGGTATAATACACCCGTTACCATGGTAATACACACATAAACAGGTATAATACACCCGTTACCATGGTAATACACACATAAACAGGTATAATACACCCGTTATCATGGTAATACACACATAAACAGGTATAATACACCTGTTACCATGGTAATACACACATAAACAGGTATAATACACCCGTTACCATGGTAATACACACATAAACAGGTATAATACACCTGTTACCATGGTAATACACACATAAACAGGTATAATACACCTGTTACCATGGTAATACACACATAAACAGGTATAATACACCTGTTACCATGGTAATACACACATAAACAGGTATAATACACCCGTTACCATGGTAATACACACATAAACAGGTATAATACACCCGTTACCATGGTAATACACACATAAACAGGTATAATACACCTGTTACCATGGTAATACACACATAAACAGGTATAATACACCTGTTACCATGGTAATACACACATAAACAGGTATAATACACCTGTTACCATGGTAATACACACATAAACAGGTATAATACACCTGTTACCATGGTAATACACACATAAACAGGTATAATACACCTGTTACCATGGTAATACACACATAAACAGGTATAATACACCCGTTACCATGGTAATACACACATAAACAGGTATAATACACCTGTTACCATGGTAATACACACATAAACAGGTATAATACACCTGTTACCATGGTAATACACACATAAACAGGTATAATACACCTGTTACCATGGTAATACACACATAAACAGGTATAAATACACCCGTTACCATGGTAATACACACATAAACAGGTATAATACACCCGTTACCATGGTAATACACACATAAACAGGTATAATACACCCGTTGCCATGGTAATACACACATAAACAGGTATAATACACCCGTTACCATGGTAATACACACATAAACAGGTATAATACACCTGTTACCATGGTAATACACACATAAACAGGTATAATACACCCATTACCATGGTAATACACACATAAACATGTATAATACACCCGTTGCCATGGTAATACACACATAAACAGGTATAATACACCCGTTACCATGGTAATACACAAATAAACATGTATAAATACACCCATTACCATGGTAATACACACATAAACAGGTATAATACACCTGTTACCATGGTAATACACACATAAACAGGTATAATACACCCGTTACCATGGTAATACACACATAAACAGGTATAATACACCTGTTACCATGGTAATACACACATAAACAGGTATAATACACCCATTACCATGGTAATACACACATAAACAGGTATAATACACCTGTTACCATGGTAATACACACATAAACAGGTATAATACACCCATTACCATGGTAATACACACATAAACAGGTATAATACACCTGTTACCATGGTAATACACACATAAACAGGTATAATACACCCATTACCATGGTAATACACACATAAACATGTATAAATACACCCGTTGCCATGGTAATACACACATAAACAGGTATAATACACCCGTTACCATGGTAATACACACATAAACATGTATAAATACACCCGTTGCCATGGTAATACACACATAAACAGGTATAATACACCCGTTACCATGGTAATACACACATAAACATGTATAAATACACCCGTTACCATGGTAATACACTATAAATACACCCGTTACCATGGTAATACACACATAAACATGTATAAATACACCCGTTACCATGGTAATACACACAAACATGTATAAATACACCCGTTACCATGGTAATACACACATAAACATGTATAAATACACCCGTTAACATGGTAATACACACATAAACATGTATAAATACACCCGTTAACATGGTAATACACACAAACATGTATAAATACACCCGTTAACATGGTAATACACACAAACATGTATAAATACACCCGTTAACATGGTAATACACACAAACATGTATAAATACACCCGTTAACATGGTAATACACACATAAACATGTATAAATACACCCGTTAACATGGTAATACACACAAACATGTATAAATACACCCGTTACCATGGTAATACACACATAAACATGTATAAATACACCCGTTACCATGGTAATACACACATAAACATGTATAAATACACCCGTTAACATGGTAATACACACAAACATGTATAAATACACCCGTTGCCATGGTAATACACACATAAACATGTATAAATACACCCGTTGCCATGGTAATACACACATAAACAGGTATAATACACCCGTTACCATGGTAATACACACATAAACATGTATAAATACACCCGTTGCCATGGTAATACACACATAAACAGGTATAATACACCCGTTACCATGGTAATACACACATAAACATGTATAAATACACCCGTTGCCATGGTAATACACACATAAACAGGTATAATACACCCGTTACCATGGTAATACACACATAAACATGTATAATACACCCGTTACCATGGTAATACACACATAAACAGGTATAATACACCCGTTACCATGGTAATACACAAATAAACATGTATAAATACACCCATTACCATGGTAATACACACATAAACAGGTATAATACACCTGTTACCATGGTAATACACACATAAACAGGTATAATACACCCGTTACCATGGTAATACACACATAAACATGTATAATACACCCGTTACCATGGTAATACACACATAAACAGGTATAATACACCCGTTACCATGGTAATACACAAATAAACATGTATAAATACACCCATTACCATGGTAATACACACATAAACAGGTATAATACACCTGTTACCATGGTAATACACACATAAACAGGTATAATACACCCGTTACCATGGTAATACACACATAAACAGGTATAAATACACCCATTACCATGGTAATACACACATAAACAGGTATAATACACCCGTTACCATGGTAATACACACATAAACATGTATAATACACCCGTTACCATGGTAATACACACATAAACAGGTATAAATACACCCATTACCATGGTAATACACACATAAACAGGTATAATACACCCGTTACCATGGTAATACACACATAAACATGTATAAATACACCCGTTACCATGGTAATACACACATAAACAGGTATAATACACCCGTTACCATGGTAATACACACATAAACAGGTATAAATACACCCGTTACCATGGTAATACACACATAAACAGGTATAATACACCCGTTACCATGGTAATACACACATAAACAGGTATAATACACCCGTTACCATGGTAATACACACATAAACAGGTATAATACACCCGTTACCATGGTAATACACACATAAACAGGTATAAATACACCCATTACCATGGTAATACACACATAAACAGGTATAATACACCCGTTACCATGGTAATACACACATAAACATGTATAAATACACCCGTTACCATGGTAATACACACATAAACAGGTATAATACACCCGTTACCATGGTAATACACACATAAACAGGTATAAATACACCCATTACCATGGTAATACACACATAAACAGGTATAATACACCCGTTACCATGGTAATACACACATAAACAGGTATAATACACCCGTTACCATGGTAATACACACATAAACAGGTATAATACACCCGTTACCATGGTAATACACACATAAACAGGTATAATACACCCGTTACCATGGTAATACACACATAAACAGGTATAAATACACCCGTTACCATGGTAATACACACAAACATGTATAAATACACCCGTTACCATGGTAATACACACAAACATGTATAAATACACCCGTTACCATGGTAATACACACATAAACAGGTATAAATACACCCATTACCATGGTAATACACACATAAACAGGTATAATACACCCATTACCATGGTAATACACACATAAACATGTATAAATACACCCGTTACCATGGTAATACACACATAAACATGTATAAATACACCCGTTACCATGGTAATACACACATAAACAGGTATAATACACCCGTTACCATGGTAATACACACATAAACAGGTATAATACACCCGTTACCATGGTAATACACACATAAACAGGTATAATACACCCGTTACCATGGTAATACACACATAAACAGGTATAAATACACCCGTTACCATGGTAATACACACAAACATGTATAAATACACCCGTTACCATGGTAATACACACAAACATGTATAAATACACCCGTTACCATGGTAATACACACATAAACATGTATAAATACACCCGTTACCATGGTAATACACACATAAACAGGTATAAATACACCCGTTACCATGGTAATACACACATAAACAGGTATAATACACCCGTTACCATGGTAATACACACATAAACATGTATAAATACACCCGTTACCATGGTAATACACACATAAACAGGTATAATACACCCGTTACCATGGTAATACACACATAAACAGGTATAATACACCCGTTACCATGGTAATACACACATAAACAGGTATAATACACCCGTTACCATGGTAATACACACATAAACAGGTATAATACACCCGTTACCATGGTAATACACACATAAACAGGTATAATACACCCGTTACCATGGTAATACACACATAAACATGTATAAATACACCCGTTACCATGGTAATACACACATAAACATGTATAAATACACCCGTTACCATGGTAATACACACATAAACATGTATAAATACACCCGTTACCATGGTAATACACACATAAACAGGTATAATACACCCGTTACCATGGTAATACACACATAAACAGGTATAATACACCCGTTACCATGGTAATACACACATAAACAGGTATAATACACCCGTTACCATGGTAATACACACATAAACATGTATAAATACACCCGTTACCATGGTAATACACACAAACATGTATAAATACACCCGTTACCATGGTAATACACACATAAACATGTATAAATACACCCATTACCATGGTAATACACACATAAACATGTATAAATACACCCGTTACCATGGTAATACACACATAAACATGTATAAATACACCCGTTACCATGGTAATACACACAAACATGTATAAATACACCCGTTACCATGGTAATACACACATAAACATGTATAAATACACCCGTTACCATGGTAATACACACATAAACAGGTATAAATACACCCATTACCATGGTAATACACACATAAACAGGTATAAATACACCCATTACCATGGTAATACACACATAAACAGGTATAAATACACCCGTTACCATGGTAATACACACATAAACATGTATAAATACACCCGTTACCATGGTAATACACACATAAACATGTATAAATACACCCATTACCATGGTAATACACACATAAACAGGTATAAATACACCCGTTACCATGGTAATACACACATAAACAGGTATAAATACACCCGTTACCATGGTAATACACACATAAACAGGTATAAATACACCCATTACCATGGTAATACACACATAAACAGGTATAAATACACCCGTTACCATGGTAATACACACATAAACATGTATAAATACACCCGTTACCATGGTAATACACACAAACATGTATACATCGACAAGTTGTGGGCTTGTAGATCTACATCGTCACGTTGTGAGCTTGTAGATCGGATATTTTAACTATATATTCAAAAATGTTTTGCAAACTAGTAAAAAAGAAAAAAGAAAAAGGGCAAAGAAGTTTAGGGGTAAAGGGTTTAGTAGTAGTTTAGGGGTAAAGGTCCTCATTCACAAAGGAGAAATACGCCACAGTGTAACGGAAGCGTAAAGGTCATGCGTATAGATAGCGGAAAATCCGTCTGATCAGGCTACGGTTAAGTCCCGTGTTATTCAGGGAACCAGGTGTAATCACTTCATTTGTGCGTATCGCCGAGTGTATCCTTTCCGCATTTTTTCCAAGCGATTCGCCTGGTGTCGCCTGGTTTGATGGAACATCCACGACCATATAAGGCAACAGGAAATATCGAAATACGTCATCATAGACTGCACAGAGGATTCCCATGTTTTAAATTATATACAACAGCCGCGATGAGCTTGTAGAGCAGTTAATTTTGACAGGCGGGTCTCTGCACGGACAGATGTTCAAGCAAACAGCGCGAGTTATATGTATTATAATAACGAAACTTGCCAACTTGGCACGCATTGCTTCACTCCTTGTTAAATGTCAGAACGTTAATAAGTTAACTGATGTTACAGTTACTTTCACATAATGAGAAAGAAGTTAATTTGTAGGCTACTGTTCACCACACGACCAAATGCTATATTACAACTCGGCAAGGATAAAAGCCCTTACTGATGAATGCACTGCAGGGTTATATAAAAAAAGAAAGAACAATTGCACACTCGCCATAGAGGTAAAATAGATATCCGATACTTATCAGAGCTGCATTGATTCATGCAGGGATCAATATCATCTCACTGAATGCCATGTCTGAATGCCATGTGGAGAATGGATTTGTTCTGATCATGGACACGTAGGCATATACATTTTCAACCATATACGGCGGGTAGCCTATATCCTCTTTGTCAGATCCTCTTTGTCAGCCTAAGTGCAGGTTAATTTCATGATGTCGTCATATTAAAATGATTCGCGGGACATTTGGCACCAAACTTGATTGATCTCATGATGAGATCAATGTAGTAGTCTACAGCCTAGCTACAGTTGCCCATATTATAATTCATTAAGGTGAGCTGGCTTAAAACTATGACTGGCCGAATAGCACGCGCTGATGCAATAATGTGGACTTCTATTTTTGTATAGGGCTAATCAGATTGGACTGTTCAGCAGCAGCATGCTGCTGTCCCCCCCACACACACACACATACACACACCGTCGGTCAGACTGACTCAAAGGAGATCCATAAGAACAAAACAATTTAAATAGGCCTACTGCAGGCATTACTACACTAAACAACGTTGGATTCGTACAGTGCAGAATGCAGATAAGTGTATGTTCTTATTATAATTGTGAGTTTGTTTTTTAACAATATAAGCTATAATTGTATGTGCTGAGCAATGTTTTGGACACATGCCTACATATTTTATATGAGATTTGGGGACTTTTAATTGATTCAGCATGAAGACTAAAGCCTTCTGAATAAATCTACGAAAGCCGTACACTACCCTCTGAGCTGGCGCAGCTTTTAGCGGAGATTCCGACAATCCAACGTCACCGTCAAGTTCACGTTCAAGTTCATGAATTCCCACGTAATGTGGGAATCCACGTAAATGCCTGTCCGCTCACGCTCCGCTCACGTAACGTCACTTTATGAGCGTAAACTCCGTTGTGAATGAGGACCAAAGGGTTTAGCAGTAGTTTAGGGGTAAAGGGTTTAGTAGTAGTTTAGGGGTAAAGGGTTTAGCAGTAGTTTAGGGGTAAAGGGTTTAGCAGTAGTTTAGGGGTAAAGGGTGTAGTAGTAGTTTAGGGGTAAAGGGTTTAGCAGTAGTTTAGAGGTAAAGGGTTTAGCAGTAGTTTAGAGGTAAAGGGTTTAGCAGTAGTTTAGGGGTAAAGGGTTTAGCAGTAGTTTAGGGATAAAGGGTTTAGCAGTAGTTTAGGGGTAAAGGGTTTAGCAGTAGTTTAGGGGTAAAGGGTTTAGCAGTAGTTTAGGGGTAAAGGGTTTAGCAGTAGTTTAGAGGTAAAGGGTTTAGCAGTAGTTTAGGGGTAAAGGGTTTAGCAGTAGTTTAGGGGTAAAGGGTTTAGCAGTAGTTTAGGGGTAAAGGGTGTAGTAGTTTAGGGGTAAAGGGTTTAGCAGTAGTTTAGAGGTAAAGGGTTTAGCAGTAGTTTAGGGGTAAAGGGTGTAGTAGTTTAGGGGTAAAGGGTTTAGCAGTAGTTTAGGGGTAAAGGGTGTAGTAGTTTAGGGGTAAAGGGTTTAGCAGTAGTTTAGGGGTAAAGGGTTTAGCAGTAGTTTAGGAGTAAAGGGTTTAGTAGTAGTTTAGAGGTAAAGGGTTTAGTAGTAGTTTAGGGGTAAAGGGTTTAGTAGTAGTTTAGGGGTAAAGGGTTTAGCAGTAGTTTAGGGGTAAAGGGTTTAGTAGTAGTTTAGAGGTAAAGGGTTTAGCAGTAGTTTAGGGGTAAAGGGTTTAGTAGTAGTTTAGGGGTAAAGGGTTTAGCAGTAGTTTAGGGGTAAAGGGTTTAGCAGTAGTTTAGGGGTAAAGGGTTTAGCAGTAGTTTAGGGGTAAAGGGTTTAGCAGTAGTTTAGGGGTAAAGGGTTTAGTAGTAGTTTAGGGGTAAAGGGTTTAGCAGTAGTTTAGGGGTAAAGGGTTTAGTAGTAGTTTAGGGGTAAAGGGTTTAGCAGTAGTTTAGGGGTAAAGGGTTTAGCAGTAGTTTAGGGGTAAAGGGTTTAGCAGTAGTTTAGGGGTAAAGAGTTTAGTAGTAGTTTAGGGGTAAAGGGTTTAGCAGTAGTTTAGGGGTAAAGGGTTTAGCAGTAGTTTAGGGGTAAAGGGTTTAGCAGTAGTTTAGGGGTAAAGGGTTTAGTAGTAGTTTAGGGGTAAAGGGTTTAGCAGTAGTTTAGGGGTAAAGGGTTTAGTAGTAGTTTAGGGGTAAAGGGTTTAGCAGTAGTTTAGGGGTAAAGGGTTTAGCAGTAGTTTAGGGGTAAAGGGTTTAGTAGTAGTTTAGGGGTAAAGGGTTTAACAGTAGTTTAGGGGTAAAGGGTTTAGCAGTAGTTTAGGGGTAAAGGGTTTAGCAGTAGTTTAGGGGTAAAGGGTTTAGCAGTAGTTTAGAGGTAAAGGGTTTAGCAGTAGTTTAGGGGTAAAGGGTTTAGCAGTAGTTTAGGGGTAAAGGGTTTAGCAGTAGTTTAGGGGTAAAGGGTTTAGCAGTAGTTTAGGGGTAAAGGGTTTAGTAGTAGTTTAGGGGTAAAGGGTTTAGCAGTAGTTTAGGGGTAAAGGGTTTAACAGTAGTTTAGGGGTAAAGGGTTTAGCAGTAGTTTAGGGGTAAAGGGTTTAGTAGTAGTTTAGGGGTAAAGGGTTTAGCAGTAGTTTAGGGGTAAAGGGTTTAGCAGTAGTTTAGAGGTAAAGGGTTTAGCAGTAGTTTAGAGGTAAAGGGTTTAGCAGTAGTTTAGAGGTAAAGGGTTTACCAGTAGTTTAGGGGTAAAGGGTTTAGCAGTAGTTTAGAGGTAAAGGGTTTAGCAGTAGTTTAGGAGTAAAGGGTTTAGTAGTAGTTTAGAGGTAAAGGGTTTAGTAGTAGTTTAGGGGTAAAGGGTTTAGTAGTAGTTTAGGGGTAAAGGGTTTAGCAGTAGTTTAGGGGTAAAGGGTTTAGTAGTAGTTTAGAGGTAAAGGGTTTAGCAGTAGTTTAGGGGTAAAGGGTTTAGTAGTAGTTTAGGGGTAAAGGGTTTAGTAGTAGTTTAGGGGTAAAGGGTTTAGTAGTAGTTTAGGGGTAAAGGGTTTAGCAGTAGTTTAGGAGTAAAGGGTTTAGCAGTAGTTTAGAGGTAAAGGGTTTAGCTTGGATGAAAATAGATACAAATACAACATACCTTCTCTTTCTCCATGGCAACCAGAGAGATGGCCAATCCCATCCTGTCAGATTGAGAGATAAGATTAGCCAATGAGATGTGTAGCTTTTTACCCCTAAAACAAGATTAGCCAATGAGATGTGTAGCTTTTTACCCCTAAAACAAGATTAGCCTATGAGATGTGTAGCTTTTTACCCCTAAAACAAGATTAGCCAATGAGATGAGTAGCTTTTTACCCACAAGCCAAATTCCAATACCCCAAATCACGGGGTATTGGACACACTCGTTCACGCCAAACTTTTCCAGACTCTAATTTGGGGCCTGTGGGTTAATGCGTTGTCATAGACACGCATTAACATATGGTCCACCCATACACTCATTGACATGTGGTCCACTCATAGACACGCATTAACATATGGTCCACCCATAGACACTCATTAAAATATGGTCCACCCATAGACACTCATTAACATATGGTCCACCCATAGACACTCATTAACATATGGTCCACCCAGACACTCATTAACATATGGTCCACCCATAGACACTCATTAACATGTGGTCCACCCATAGACAGTCATTAACATGTGGTCCACCCATACACTCATTAACATGTGGTCCACCCATAGACACACATTAACATATGGCCCACCCATAGACATTCATTAACATATGGTCCACCCATAGACACGCATTAACATATGGTCCACCCATAGACACGCATTAACATATGGTCCACCCATATACATGCATTAACATATGGTCCATCCATAGACATTCATTAACATATGGTCCACCCATAGACACGCATTAACATGTGGTCCACCCATAGACACACATTGACATGTGGTCCACCCATATACACTCATTGACATATGGTCCACCCATATACACATTAACATATGGTCCACCCATATACACATTAACATATGGTCCACCCATAGACACTCATTAGCATATGTTCCACCCATAGACACTCATTAACATATGGTCCACCCATATACACATTAACATATGGTCCCCCCATATACTCATTAACATATGGTCCACCAATATACACATTAACATATGGTCCACCCATTGACACTCATTAACATATGGTCCACCCATATACACTCATTAACATATGGTCCACCAATATACACATTAACATATGGTCCACCCATTGACACTCATTAACATATGGTCCACCCATAGACACTCATTAACATATGGTCCACCCATATACACATTAACATATGGTCCACCCATATACACCCATTAACATATGGTCCACCCATATACACATTCACATATGGTCCACCCATATACACATTAACATATGGTCCACCCATATGCACTCATTAACATATGGTCCACCCATAGACACGCATTAACATATGGTCCACCCATATACTCATTAACATATGGTCCACCCATAGACACACATTAACATATGGTCCACCCATATACTCATTAACATATGGTCCACCCATAGTCACTCATTGACATATGGTCCACCCATACACACATTAACATGTGGTCCACCCATAGACACTCATTAACATGTGGTCCACCCAAACGAACCTTTCGGCTCGGCCCACTCTGCCGATGCGATGCACGTAGTTCTGCTTCTCGTCTGGGAGGGTCACGTTGATCACTGCAAAGACAGATCCATAACAGTGAGTATAACATCCATAACAACAGTGAGGGGAAAACACCTGAGTGAGTTTAATTTAAAGACATGTGTTGATGTTCAAACCTTGTGTGCCTCAAGGCCAGGGCCAGGCACACAGATGGACAAGTAAACATCTCAAACCTTGTGTGCCTCAAGGCCAGGGCCAGGTACACCGATGGACAAGTCAACATATCAAACCTTGTGTGCCTCAAGGCCAGGGCCAGGCACACCGATGGACAAGTCAACATCTCAAACCTTGTGTGCCTCAAGGCCAGGGCCAGGTACACCGATGGACAAGTCAACATATCAAACCTTGTGTGCCTCAAGGCCAGGGCCAGGCACACCGATGGACAAGTCAACATCTCAAACCTTGTGTGCCTCAAGGCCAGGGCCAGGCACACCGATGGACAAGTCAACATATCAAACCTTGTGTGCCTCAAGGCTAGGGCCAGGCACACCGATGGACAAGTCAACATCTCAAGGCTCACCTGATGTATTCACAGCGAAAATAGCAGATCTACAATTCTTTTTTTTAGGGACCAAGAAGTCACGCAGTGACTTTGGTCACTTATTGTTTTTGTGTTTATTTTTCTTCTTCTCCTTCTCCCGCCAAAAATAGCTGTTCTGACTGAATGGTGCAGTCGGTTTTCGTGAAACGCGGTAATCTGGTAGAGGGCCATGCCAAACGGTGAATATGCGAAGCCCAAGACGATTGGCCAAATGGTGGCGCTATAGCCCTCAATTGAAAATGCTAACTTTGAACGTGCATAGCTCATGAACCGTTTGACCGTTGGCAATGGAACTTTGATACCCATATGCGTCACCTCATGCTGAACAACTTTCGTGTTCTGACTTTTGACCTCTGACCTTTAGATCACCCGCCATTTTGAATTATATGATCAGTACTTTATTTTATTCTCCTTCCGCCAAAAATAGCTGTTCTGACTGAACCGTGCAGTCGGTTTTCGCAAAACTTGTCAACATGATAGAGGACCATGCCAAACGGTGACTATGCGAAGCCCATCATGATTGGCCAAATGGTGGCGCTATAGCACTCAATTGATGCAAAACTTGCAAACTTGCAAACTTTGAACGTGCATATCTCATGAACCGTTTGACCGTTGGCAATGACACTTTGATACACATATGTTTCTCCTCAAGCCGAACAACGTTCGTGTTCTGACTTTTGACCTCTGACCTTTAGATCACCCGCCATTTTGAATTATATGAAAAACAGTTCAAATGTAACTCCTCCCGGAATCTTTGCTCAAAATGCACGAAAACTTCTACACGTGAACTTTGGACCTATACGGACAAATAATCGTAGCACATTTTTGTTAAGTGAAAAAATGAAGTTTTTATGAGCCAATGAAAATTGCTGTTTTGTGAAAATTATTCTTCTGCCTCTAATACACACATATGCTTATGTCACTTTACTATGCGAAGCCCATCACGATTGGCCAAATGGTGGCGCTATAGCACTCAATTGATGCAAAACTTGCAAACTTTGAACGTGCATATCTCATGAACCGTTTGACCGTTGGCAATGACACTTTGATACACATATGTGTCTCCTCATGCCGAACAACTTTCGTGTTCTGACTTTTGACCTCTGACCTTTAGATCACCCGCCATTTTGAATTATATGAAAAACAGTTCAAATGTAACTCCTCCCAGAATCTTTGCTCAAAATGCACGAAAACTTCTACACGTGAACTTTGGACCAAATAATCGTAGCACATTTTTGTTAGGTGAAAAATTGAAGTTTTTATGAGCCAATGAAAATTGCGCGCGCACGCACACACACACACACACACACTAAAGTTTGAGTACTTATGCTGAACAAACACTGAATGATTTTCCTGTTAACAATGGAGTAACTGATTGTCTCCGTGTAGCTCAGTCAGTCGACCTCTTGCCCTTGGACCGCAAGGTTGTGTGTTCAAATCCAGCTACTGACAACTCAGCTTGTCAGTCTTATTTGTACATATTGTTGAACGCCCTGTGGGCTATATCAGTGAGATCAATAACTTTAAAGACTGGTGTGATAATAGCCACCTTATGTTAAACACCACAAAAACTAAAGAGATGATCTTCAATCCAAATCCATGGTTATGAACGATTGTCTGCCTAACGCACGCACGCACGCACGCACGCACGCACGCACGCACGCACGCACGCACGCACGCACGCACGCACGCACGCACGCACGCACGCACGCACGCACGCACACACACACACACACACACACACACACACACACACACACACACACACACACACACACACACACACACACACACACACACACACACACACACACACACACACACACACACACACACACACACACACACACACACACACACACACACACACACACACACACACACACACACACACACACACACACACACACACACACACACACACACAGAGAAGTTAGTACGCACGCACGCACGCACGCACGCAGGTAGGCAGGCAGGCAGGCACGCAAACACACACACACACACTTTAACTGTGCGTGAAAACACACTGTAGTAATGGATAAAGACATGCCCAAAATGAGGACACACCTTCTTGTTACCAAATCACTGAATGGTTTTACTGTTTACAATATAGTCACTGATTGTCTCTGTGTAGGTCAGTCAGTAGAGCTCCCGCCTTCGGTCCACAAGGTTGTGAGTTCAAATCCCGGTACTGACAACTCAGCTCGTCAGTCTCATTTGTGCATGTTGTTCTCATTGCGCATTGTTCTTCTTCTATCTTGGTCCCGCTTTATCGCTGCTTGCAGCTATATTTTAAGATTTGTTTTTGGCTTTTTCTGCCTTTGACAGTTTCAAGTGAATGTGGATAGGAAAGAGACAGGGAGAGACAATGCCCTTTGTACAATATACGAAACATGCCACATCATTGACCAGTCACTTCCCATCCAGCTGGTTTGTGAATTATTGATCAGACTTCGCTGTGTGGTGTGTGCGCAAGGTCCTTGCGCACACACCCCGTGGCACTTACCAAAGGGAACGCCGTGGATGTCGATGCCTCTGGCAGCCACGTCTGTACAGATCAGGAGACGGACTTCTTTTCTCTGAGGAGAAACACAACGAGACCTGAACTCAGCATTCCACACCGACTGGTCACCTAGAAGACCTGAACTCAGCATTCCACACCGACTGGTCACCTAGAAGACCTGAACTCAGCATTCCACACCGACTGGTCACCTAGAAGACCTGAACTCAGCATTCCACACCGACTGGTCACCTAGAAGACCTGAACTCAGCATTCCACACCGACTGGTCACCTAGAAGACCTGAACTCAGCATTCCACACCGACTGGTCACCTAGAAGACCTGAACTCAGCATTCCACACCGACTGGTCACCTAGAAGACCTGAACTCAGCATTCCACACCGACTGGTCACCTAGAAGACCTGAACTCAGCATTCCACACCGACTGGTCACCTAGAAGACCTGAACTCAGCATTCCACACCGACTGGCCACCTAGAAGACCTGAACTCAGCATTCCACACCGACTGGTCACCTAGAAGACCTGAACTCATCATTCCACACCGACTGGTCACCTAGAAGACCTGAACTCAGCATTAATTCCACACCGACTGGTCACCTAGAAGACCTGAACTCAGCATTAATTCCACACCGACTGGTCACCTAGAAGACCTGAACTCAGCATTAATTCCACACCGACTGGTCACAACACTTCTTCTTGAACTTGAACTTCTAGTTCAAGAGCATGCTTAGACTGGCGAAGAGAATCTCCTCTGACCCCTTACATGTTTTAAATGATGAATATCAACTGTTGCTCCATGAGGCGGTTTAGAGTCCCAAAATATAAGAAAAACAGGCTAAATAACAGTCTGTTCTGTCAGACTGTCTGTTCTGCTTTTAAACCAAAATCAGTAAACCAAGAGGATATGTTCTATTGTTCTTGTTCCTGTCTGCTTCTGTGATGTGTGTCCTGTAATGTACCTTGTAATGTACCTTGTAATGTACCATGTATTGTCTGTATCTTGAACGGTGACGTCATGGACGCAAAGCAAATTTCAGTGAAAGCTGACAATAAAGTTGTATCATATCTAAGGCTGTCAAAAATAACGCGTTAACGGCGTTAATTAATTGTGTTAATTAATTGCGTTAAAATATTTAACGCAATTAACGCATGCGCAGTGTTCCCCCTAACCTTAGAGCATAAGCCCCTAATGTGCGTGGCTCAGGAACGTCCAGTGCATAACAAATCTGTCACTGTGTAGCGCACAATCATGATTGAACAACACCAGAGAGATACACTGTAGCTTGTGTATTGTAGTTGGGTTCAATGGGTTGCCAAGTGGTTTGATTCTGTAACTCTGTTGCGTTACTTTGTCTGCCTACAGTGCCTAGCAAAGCCCCTTTGGATCATCATTCATTAGGCTACACACAGTCTCACACACACACACACACACACACACACACACACACACACACGCCTCCTCCAGTCTTCCTCCTCCGCACGCATGCACACACGCACACTACTAGTGCTGTGTAGCTATCGGGCTCAGACGCAGCGCGCTGCAAGAATCCCTCAAAACATTTTATAGTACCGTGACTACCGTCGGGTCCGTCGCAACTTGTGGACAGTTTGAAAATGCGGGTCCTACGTGCATTAAGTCATTATAATAATAATAATAATAATGGATTTTATTTATAACGCACTTTACATTCCAAGGAATCTCAAAGTGCTACAGAAAATAAAAGCAGAAGAAACAACACACCATTAAAAACATCTAATAAAACAGGAACATTTAAAACATAAGGAACATTTAAAACAAAAGGGCAAGGCTATAAAAATGCTTTGGTAAAAAGGAAAGTTTTTAGTCCTCTCTTAAAAATGTCAACCGACTGTGGGGCTCTCAGGTGGGCGGGGAGAGCGTTCCACAGTTCGGGGGCGACCGAGCAGAAGGCCCGGTCACCCATGGTGCGAAGGTTTGTTTTTGAGGGTTTGAGGAGGTTGGTGTTTGAGGAGCGGAGGGAGCGGGTAGAGGATTGAACTGTGACAAGTTCCTTGAGGTAGGGGGGGGCATTGCCGTGGATGCACTGGTGGGTTAGCAGGGAAATCTTATATTCAGTCCGGAATGAGATGGGGAGCCAGTGGAGTGAGCGGAGGATGGGTGTGATGTGCTCGTATTTACGCACTCTCATCAGGATCCTAGCAGCGCTGTTCTGAATGTATTGGAGCCTTTGAAGGCTCTTGCATTAACGTTGTTCCGCCTGGTTTCGTTTTGTCCAACGCGATTACGTGAATCAGCATGGCTGCGCCTGCAGTAGGCTATTACCAAAACAAACACATGGTACTTTTGTGTCGCACATGGAAAGCAACTGAAAACGACCATGGATATAAAGACAGTTCTCCTGTGCTGCTGTAGCCTACTGTGCACAGCGCAGATAATGCACAACTCCAGGTACGAACCAAAACAATGACTGAAGCTGATCATTCATGACTAACTATCTCCAGACTAGTCCTGCAGTCCCGCAATGAAGGAGAGACAATCTCGTCTCTCACTATAGTCCACTTCTCTACAGTGCCATTCTAGCCTTAAAACCTACATTTATATGTTATTCAATATATTACTTTAGCGCAAATATAGGCATTTCTAAACCAAGCCCTGTTTCAAAAATGGTTATGTGCCATGTTATTGTATTTTGTGGCCATTTCATTATGATTTTTATCTCTGGACTGGGACCCCAGTCTCCATCCATCCATCTTCAACCGCTTATCCGTGGTCGGGTCGCGGGGCAACAGCTCCACCAGTGTTCCAGACTTCCCTCTCCAGAGCAACATTAGTGACTTCCTCATGGGGGACCCCAGTCTACATGGCCAAAAGCCAGTGTTAATTTAACTCAAAGTGTAGGCTAGGCCTACAAATGCTCACATCATATATAAATGCATTAGAAAACAAATGTATATCCGCTTTCTGTCATTTATATTAACATTTCCACACCAATATACAGGAAAATATGGCATATTTTGGACATAGTTCGAATGGTGATTAATCATGATTAAATTAATTTTGAAGCTGTGATTAATCTGATTACATTTTTTAATCATTTGACAGCCCTAATCATGTCGTGTGAACCTGAACTGAACCTGATCTGAACTCAGCATTCCACTGGTCACAACACTTCCAGTGATGTAAATAGGTTTTCAATGTAATGAGTCCCAGGATGCAGGGATGGTCTTTTAGAAATGAGTCCCAGTGACATTTTATGAGTCCCACTTCAATGATGTTAGGAGTCATATTTTGGCATTTTTACAAATTGCAGCATTTAACTCCAATTTCATTATGGTTATAATGTGGTTATATTTATGTAGAAAACACAAAGAGAAATGATTATTATAACTAAAGCTAGCAAAATAAACTAGAATAAAAACAGTACAGTAGTACAGTAGTGCATCCCGTGTATGCAGAGGTCGTTGTTTTATTGCGTCCCTTAACTATAAACTGCGTTTTGGGATGCAAAATGCACCATATTTTAATCTCTGCACTTCTAGTGTGAAACTCGATTCTACATCCTAGAAGACCTCAGAAAAGGCAAAGAGGTTTAGGGATAAGGGGTTTAGCGGTGACGGAAATGGAGCCCTTAGTCTTGCCGCCATGACAGTCTCTGTATCAACAAGAGTCTCATGTGTTGTTGTGACTCTGGGCTACAACAACAACTAGACTACTTTAAAGGGTCTCATGTGTTGTTGTGACTCTGGGCTACAACAACAACTAGACTACTTTAAAGGGTCTCATGTGTTGTTGTGACTCTGGGCTACAACAACAACTAGACTACTTTAAAGGGTCTCATGTGTTGTTGTGACTCTGGGCTACAACAACAACTAGACTACTTTAAAGAGTCTCATGTGTTGTTGTGACTCTGGGCTACAACAACAACTAGACTACTTTAAAGGGTCTCATGTGTTGTTGTGACTCTGGGCTACAACAACAACTAGACTACTTTAAAGAGTCTCATGTGTTGTTGTGACTCTGGGCTACAACAACAACTAGACTACTTTAAAGGGTCTCATGTGTTGTTGTGACTCTGGGCTACAACAACAACTAGACTACTTTAAAGGGTCTCATGTGTTGTTGTGACTCTGGGCTACAACAACAACTAGACTACTTTAAAGGGTCTCATGTGTTGTTGTGACTCTGGGCTACAACAACAACTAGACTACTTTAAAGGGTCTCATGTGTTGTTGTGACTCTGGGCTACAACAACAACTAGACTACTTTAAAGAGTCTCATGTGTTGTTGTGACTCTGGGCTACAACAACAACTAGACTACTTTAAAGGGTCTCATGTGTTGTTGTGACTCTGGGCTACAACAACAACTAGACTACTTTAAAGAGTCTCATGTGTTGTGACTCTGGGCTAAAACAACAACTAGACTACTTTAAAGGGTCTCATGTGTTGTTGTGACTCTGGGCTACAACAACAACTAGACTACTTTAAAGGGTCTCATGTGTTGTTGTGACTCTGGGCTACAACAACAACTAGACTACTTTAAAGGGTCTCATGTGTTGTTGTGACTCTGGGCTACAACAACAACTAGACTACTTTAAAGGGTCTCATGTGTTGTTGTGACTCTGGGCTACAACAACAACTAGACTACTTTAAAGGGTCTCATGTGTTGTTGTGACTCTGGGCTACAACAACAACTAGACTACTTTAAAGGGTCTCATGTGTTGTTGTGACTCTGGGCTACAACAACAACTAGACTACTTTAAAGGGTCTCATGTGTTGTTGTGACTCTGGGCTACAACAACAACTAGACTACTTTAAAGGGTCTCATGTGTTGTTGTGACTCTGGGCTACAACAACAACTAGACTACTTTAAAGAGTCTCATGTGTTGTGACTCTGGGCTAAAACAACAACTAGACTACTTTAAAGGGTCTCATGTGTTGTTGTGACTCTGGGCTACAACAACAACTAGACTACTTTAAAGGGTCTCATGTGTTGTTGTGACTCTGGGCTACAACAACAACTAGACTACTTTAAAGGGTCTCATGTGTTGTTGTGACTCTGGGCTACAACAACAACTAGACTACTTTAAAGGGTCTCATGTGTTGTTGTGACTCTGGGCTACAACAACAACTAGACTACTTTAAAGGGTCTCATGTGTTGTTGTGACTCTGGGCTACAACAACAACTAGACTACTTTAAAGGGTCTCATGTGTTGTTGTGACTCTGGGCTACAACAACAACTAGACTACTTTAAAGGGTCTCATGTGTTGTTGTGACTCTGGGCTACAACAACAACTAGACTACTTTAAAGGGTCTCATGTGTTGTTGTGACTCTGGGCTACAACAACAACTAGACTACTTTAAAGGGTCTCATGTGTTGTTGTGACTCTGGGCTACAACAACAACTAGACTACTTTAAAGGGTCTCATGTGTTGTTGTGACTCTGGGCTACAACAACAACTAGACTACTTTAAAGAGTCTCATGTGTTGTGACTCTGGGCTAAAACAACAACTAGACTACTTTAAAGGGTCTCATGTGTTGTTGTGACTCTGGGCTACAACAACAACTAGACTACTTTAAAGGGTCTCATGTGTTGTTGTGACTCTGGGCTACAACAACAACTAGACTACTTTAAAGGGTCTCATGTGTTGTTGTGACTCTGGGCTACAACAACAACTAGACTACTTTAAAGGGTCTCATGTGTTGTTGTGACTCTGGGCTACAACAACAACTAGACTACTTTAAAGGGTCTCATGTGTTGTTGTGACTCTGGGCTACAACAACAACTAGACTACTTTAAAGGGTCTCATGTGTTGTTGTGACTCTGGGCTACAACAACAACTAGACTACTTTAAAGGGTCTCATGTGTTGTTGTGACTCTGGGCTACAACAACAACTAGACTACTTTAAAGGGTCTCATGTGTTGTTGTGACTCTGGGCTACAACAACAACTAGACTACTTTAAAGAGTCTCATGTGTTGTTGTGACTCTGGGCTACAACAACAACTAGACTACTTTAAAGGGTCTCATGTGATGTTGTGACTCTGGGCTACAACAACAACTAGACTACTTTAAAGAGTCTCATGTGTTGTTGTGACTCTGGGCTACAACAACAACTAGACTACTTTAAAGGGTCTCATGTGTTGTTGTGACTCTGGGCTACAACAACAACTAGACTACTTTAAAGAGTCTCATGTGTTGTTGTGACTCTGGGCTACAACAACAACTAGACTACTTTAAAGGGTCTCATGTGATGTTGTGACTCTGGGCTACAACAACAACTAGACTACTTTAAAGAGTCTCATGTGTTGTTGTGACTCTGGGCTACAACAACAACTAGACTACTTTAAAGGGTCTCATGTGATGTTGTGACTCTGGGCTACAACAACAACTAGACTACTTTAAAGGGTCTCATGTGTTGTTGTGACTCTGGGCTACAACAACAACTAGACTACTTTAAAGAGTCTCATGTGTTGTTGTGACTCTGGGCTACAACAACAACTAGACTACTTTAAAGAGCCTCATGTGTTGTTGTGACTCTGGGCTACAACAACAACTAGACTACTTTAAAAAGGTTCTTTATGAACTTTATTTGTGTTTATTCATCCTATATTTATGTTGTGTTTTACCTTGAACCGATCCAAGTTGTTCTTTCTCTCATTGGGCTTTCTGTCACCGTGCAGACACACACAGGAGAACTGATGGTCTTTCTTGTCTGGACCTGCGAGATACGCACGCACGCACACACGCACGCACACGCACACACACACAGTGTGTAAACTATGATCCACGCTTTCATCACCTCTCGATTGGACTATTGCAACTCTCTGTATCACAGCCTGACCCAATCCAAAGTAGTAGTAATACCTCCTCCCTGCTGAATGAAGTACTGTTCCATGTTGTCACAGTAATAGTAGTAGTAATAGTAATAGTAGTAGTAGTAGTAATAGTAGTAGTAATAGTAGTAGTAGTAGTAGTAGTAGTAGTAATAGTAGTAGTAATAGTACCTCCTCCCTTCTGAATGAATAACTGCTCCATGTTGTCACAGTAATAGTACTAGTAGTAATAGTACTAGTAGTAATAGTACTAGTAGTAGTAATAGTAGTAGTAATACTAGTAGTAGTACCTCCTCCCTGCTGAATGAAGAACTGCTCCATGTTGTCACAGTAATAGTACTAGTAGTAATAGTACTAGTAGTAATAGTACTAGTAGTACTATTACTACTAGTAGTAATAGTACTAGTAGTAGTAATAGTAGTAGTAGTACCTCCTCCCTGCTGAATGAAGAACTGCGCCATGTTGTCACAGTAATAGTACTAGTAGTAATAGTACTAGTAGTAGTAATAGTACTAGTAGTAATAGTACTAGTAATAGTACTAGTAGTAGTAGTAATAGTACTAGTACTATTAATAGTACTAGTAATAGTACTAGTACTAATAGTACTAGTAATAGTACTAGTACTAATAGTACTAGTAATAGTACTAGTAGTAATAGTACCTCCTCCCTTCTGAATGAAGTACTGCTCCATGTTGTCACAGTAATAGTAGTAATAGTACTAGTAGTAATACTAGAAGTAATAGTAGTAGTAATAGTACTAGTAGTAGTAATAGTACTAGTAGTAATAGTAGTAGTAATAGTACTAGTAGTAATAGTAGTAGTAATAGTACTAGTAGTAATAGTACTAGTAATAGTACTAGTAGTAGTAATAGTACCTCCTCCCTTCTGAATGAAGAACTGCTCCATGTTGTCACAGTACTAGTAGTAATAGTACTAGTACTAGTAATAGTACTAGTAGTAGTAGTAGTACTAGTAATAGTACCTCCTCCCTTCTGAATGAACTGCTCCATGTTGTCACAGTAATAGTACTAGTAGTAATAGTACTAGTAGTAATAGTACTAGTAGTAATAGTACTAGTAGTAGTAGTAATAGTACTAGTAGTAGTAGTAATAGTACTAGTAGTAGTAATAGTACTAGTAGTAATAGTAGTAATAGTACTAGTAGTAGTAATAGTACTAGTAGTAGTAATAGTAATAGTAGTAGTAGTACTAGTAGTAATAGTACTAGTAGTAATAGTAGTAGTAGTAATAGTAGTAATAGTACTAGTAGTAATAGTACTAGTAGTAGTAATAGTACTAGTAGTAATAGTAGTAGTAATAGTAGTAGTAGTAATAGTAGTAGTAATAGCACTAGTAGTACTAGTAGTAGTAATAGTACTAGTAGTAGTAATAGTACTAGTAGTAGTAATAGTACTAGTAGTAATAGTACTAGTAGTAATAGTAGTAGTAGTAATAGTAGTAGTAATAGTAGTAGTAGTAATAGCACTAGTAGTAATAGTAGTAATAATAGTAGTAGTAGTAATAGTAGTAGTAATAGTAGTAATAGCACTAGTAGTACTAGTAGTAGTAGTAGTAGTAGTAATAGTACTAGTAGTAATAGTAGTAGTAATAGTAGTAATAGCACTAGTAATAGTAGTAGTAATAGTAGTAATAGCACTAGTAGTACTAGTAGTAGTAGTAGTAGTAGTAATAGTAGTAGTAGTAGTAGTAGTAGTAGTAGTAGTAATACTAGTAGTAGTACTAGTAGTAATAGTAGTAGTAGTAGTAGTAGTAATAGTAGTAGTAATATCACTAGTAGTACTAGTAATAGTAGTAGTAATAGTAGTAGTAGTAGTAATAGTAGTAGTAGTAATAGCACTAGTAGTAGTAGTAGTAGTAGTAATAGTAGTAGTAGTAATAGTAGTAGTAATAGCACTAGTAGTAGTAGTAGTAATAGTAGTAGTAATAATAGTAGTAGTAATAGTAATAGTAGTAATAGTAGTAGTAATAGCACTAGTAGTAATAGTACCTCCTCCCTTCTGAATGAAGAACTGCTCCATGTTGTCACAGTCGATCTTGGTTCTACAGAACACGATGGCCTGCTCCATCTGGTGTTCACTGATGGCTCGGACCGTGTACTCCCCTTTAAGAACTTTGATGGCCTCCGACCACATCTCTGTACACACACACACACACACACACACACACACACACACACACACACACACACAGTAAGCAGACACTCTCCATCCAGATCCATTTACAGTAAGCAGACACTCTCCATCCAGATCCATTTACAGTAAGCAGACACTCTCCATCCAGATCCATTTACAGTAAGCAGACACTCTCCATCCAGATCCATTTACAGTAAGCAGACACTCTCCATCCAGATCCATTTACAGTAAGCAGACACTCTCCATCCAGATCCATTTACAGTAAGCAGACACTCTCCATCCAGATCCATTTACAGTAAGCAGACACTCTCCATCCAGATCCATATACAGTAAGCAGACACTCTCCATCCAGATCCATTTACAGTAAGCAGACACTCTCCATCCAGATCCATTTACAGTAAGCAGACACTCTCCATCCAGATCCATTTACAGTAAGCAGACACTCTCCATCCAGATCCATTTACAGTAAGCAGACACTCTCCATCCAGATCCATTTACAGTAAGCAGACACTCTCCATCCAGATCCATTTACAGTAAGCAGACACTCTCCATCCAGATCCATTTACAGTAAGCAGACACTCTCCATCCAGATCCATTTACAGTAAGCAGACACTCTCCATCCAGATCCATTTACAGTAAGCAGACACTCTCCATCCAGATCCATATACAGTAAGCAGACACTCTCCATCCAGATCCATTTACAGTAAGCAGACACTCTCCATCCAGATCCATTTACAGTAAGCAGACACTCTCCATCCAGATCCATTTACAGTAAGCAGACACTCTCCATCCAGATCCATTTACAGTAAGCAGACACTCTCCATCCAGATCCATTTACAGTAAGCAAGGTTAACGCGAGGTAATAAATAAACCAATAACCAATTTAGCAGTGCAAACATGACAATATCAACACATACAGTGTGTGTACATTGAAACTGTACAAACTCTAGGATGGATTAGAGCGACCAATGAGCACTCTAGGATGGGTTAGGGCAACCAATGAGCACTCTAGGATGGGTTAGGCCGTTAGGGCAACCAATGAGCACTCTAGGATGGGTTAGGGCAACCAATGAGCACTCTAGGATGGGTTAGGCCGTTAGGGCAACCAATGAGCACTCTAGGAAGGGTTAGGGCAACCAATGAGCACTCTGGGATGGGTTAGGGCAACCAATGAGCACTCTAGCATGGGTTAGGGCAACCAATGAGCACTCTAGGATGGGTTAGAGCAACCAATGAGCACTCTAGGATGGGTTAGGGCAACCAATGAGCACTCTAGGATGGGTTAGGGCAACCAATGAGCACTCTAGGATGGGTTAGGGCAACCAATGAGCATGTTGTAGAGACCTGCAGCCTGACAGGCCACGCAAAAAAATTAATTAAGAAAATTAATTGGGGAACCCTGCTCTACTGTGTCTGACAGATAGAGTTGAGGGGTGATTTCAGCCCTCTATTGTGTCTGACAGATAGAGATGAGGGGTGATTTCAGCCCTCTACTGTGTCTGACAGATAGAGATGAGGGGTGATTTCAGCCCTCTCCTGTGTCTGACAGATAGAGTTGAGGGGTGATTTCAGCCCTCTACTGTGTCTGACAGATAGAGATGAGGGGTAATTTCAGCCCTCTACTGTGTCTGGCAGATATAGTTGAGGGGTGATTTAAGGTGATTCTGCGACCGTTCTCTCACCTGCAGAGTTGGCTCCTGGTCTGGTGTTGTCTTTGGCATGGACCTCGTCCGTCTGACGCACGCACGCACGCACGCACGCACGCACGCACGCACGCACGCACGCACGCACGCACGCACGCACGCACGCACGCACGCACGCACGCACGCACGCACGCACGCACGCACGCACGCACGCACGCACGCACGCACGCACGCACGCACACACACACACACACACACACACACACACACACACACACACACACACACACACACACACACACACACACACACACACACACACACACACACACACACACACACACACACACACACACACACACACACACACACACACACACACACACACACACACACACACACACACACACACACACACACACACACACACACACACACACACACACACACACACACACACACACACACACACACACACACACACACACACACACACACACACACACACACACACACACACACACACACACACACACACACACACAGAGAGAGAGAAAGACAGTCACATACTTACTCAGAATAAGCGTTGCGAGCTTGTAGATCTGCTATTTTCAGCATGAAACAGAGTGTAAACTCAGGCGTTACTAGGCACAAACTAAAACTACACCAGAAACAGTGGTTCAAAGAGGTACTAGTTGTGGACGGGTCAGATTATGGGCCTGGAATTAACTCCCCATCCACCTTAGACCGGCACCCTCTCTAGATATGTTTACTCTGGCATTTGGCTGAGCTTTTCACCTTGTATCTTTCTGTTATTCTCACTGTTCTGCCTATTATTGAAATAGTCAGTCAACAGTCAAAGTACATAAAGTGCTTACCAGGGCCCAGAAAATGATTCCCGTTCATTTTCCTCATAGACATTTCAAAAAGTATTTATTTAAAGACCTTTTAAGTGTCGTACAAAGCCAACTCGAGTTGTGAGAGATCATGACAACAAACAAATAATTAGAAAGAAGAAGAAAATGGCAGGTTACAACACTTTTTTTGCTCGTTTTTGTTTTTTTTAATTTTAATTATTTGTTTGGTCCAAAATATTGTGTTTATTGTCATGATTTGTCACAACTCGAGTTGGCTTCGTACGACGCTTAAAAGGTCTTTAAATAAATACTTTTTGAAATGTCTATGGGAAAAATGCATTGGGAATTATTTCCTGGGCCTGGCGTCGTCATGAAAGGGGGCGGGGCCTGGCGTCGTCATGAAAGGGGGCGGGGCCTGGCGTCGTCATGAAAGGGCTGCAACGCTCTATAGGAGTGGTCATGAAAGGGGGCGGGGCTCTATAGGAGTGGTCATGAAAGGGGGCGTGGCTCTATAGGAGTGGTCATGCAAGGGGGCGGGGCTCTATAGGAGTGGTCATGCAAGGGGGCGGGGCTCTATAGGAGTGGTCATGAAAGGGGGCGGGGCTCTATAGGAGTGGTCATGCAATGGGGCGTGGCTCTATAGGAGTGGTCATGCAAGGGGGCGGGGCTCTATAGGAGTGGCCATGAAAGGGGGCGGGGCTCTATAGGAGTGGTCATGAAAGGGGGCGGGGCTCTATAGGAGAGGTTGCACCACTCAAAAAATGGCCTATATTCAAAGATTTGTGCCACATTTTCACGATTTTTCAAAAATAGCAGACCTACAAGCTCGTAGCGCGCCACTCGGTGGCGCGCTACGAGCTTGTAGATCTGCTATTTTTCAATAGCTAAAGCATGACATAATGCTAACACCAAAAGGGGTTCCCGCCCAGAATGGGTTAAAACATCAAAAGGGGTTCCCGCCCAGAATGGGTTAAGGTTAGGGTAAGGGTAAGGTAAGGTACCCGGACATGGCTCTTCCCCAGGCGCTCCCACAGCCGGTCCAGTTTGGGGTTGACCGGGACCACCACGTGATGGACCGTCTCGGGGACAGAGTCCTCGCCCTTCAGGTCCACCCAGGTGGGGAAGTGCATGATGCGCTCTGACAGCTTCTTCACGTCGAACGAGTGCAGGGTGGCCGAGCACACGATCACCTGACCAGGGAGAGGGGGAGAGAGGGAGAGGGAGAGGGAGAGGGAGAGGGAGGGGGAGGGGGAGGGGGAGGGGGAGAGGGAGAGGGAGAGGGAGAGGGAGAGGGAGAGGGAGAGGGAGAGGGAGAGGGAGAGGGAGAGGGAGAGGGAGAGGGAGAGAGAGGGAGAGGGAGAGGGAGAGGGAGAGGGAGAGAGAGGGAGAGGGAGAGGGAGAGGGAGAGGGAGAGGGAGAGGGAGAGAGAGGAGAGAGGGGGAGGGAGAGAGAGAGAGAGAGAGAGAGAGAGGGAGAGAGGGAGGGAGGGAGAGAGAGAGAGAGAGAGAGAGAGAGAGAGAGATGTATATAAAGAATTTGAATCCACCATTAATAACTCATCACTTCAATATGTTCTGGGAGAACAGTCTAAATGCACATTTTTGGCAGCAAAACACGTGTGGAGTCGTCATCAACTGAGGGACAGCCAGTGGACAGAAGAGCCAGGTATATCTGGCTGAACAGGGTCATTAAGTTGCTGCTATGTTTCAGTTTGTTAATTTCATTGTTACTGTATTGCGAGAGAGAGAGAGAGAACAAAGGTGTGTTCCTTCACTGGAGGCGACATGGTGCACACGTTCTGCAAATGCTCTGCAAACACCTCATCTGCACTAGCCTCAGTCCTTTACTCATCTACGCAGAGAAAAGCCTGGTCACAACCTAAGACAGAGAGTAAAGCCTGGTCACAACCCAAGGCAGAGAGAAAAGCCTGGTCACAACCTAAGACAGAGAGAAAAGCCTGGTCACAACCTAAGACAGAGAGAAAAGCCTGGTCACAACCTAAGACAGAGAGAAAAGCCTGGTCACAACCTAAGGCAGAGAGAAAAGCCTGGTCACAACCTAAGGCAGAGAGAAAAGCCTGGTCACAACCTAAGACAGAGAGAAAAGCCTGGTCACAACCTAAGACAGAGAGAAAAGCCTGGTCACAACCTAAGGCAGAGAGAAAAGCCTGGTCACAACCTAAGGCAGAGAGAAAAGCCTGGTCACAACCTAAGACAGAGAGAAAAGCCTGGTCACAACCTAAGACAGAGAGAAAAGCCTGGTCACAACCTAAGGCAGAGAGAAAAGCCTGGTCACAACCTAAGACAGAGAGAAAAGCCTGGTCACAACCTAAGGCAGAGAGAAAAGCCTGGTCACAACCTAAGACAGAGAGAAAAGCCTGGTCACAACCTAAGACAGAGAGAAAAGCCTGGTCACAACCTAAGACAGAGAGAAAAGCCTGGTCACAACGTAAGGCAGAGAAAGGGTTCTGGTTGTTACCTGCAGCCTGTGGTGACCTGAGGGATCTGGTTGTTACCTGCAGCCTGTGGTGACCTGAGGGATCTGGTTGTTACCTGCAGCCTGTGGTGACCTGAGGGATCTGGTTGTTACCTGCAGCCTGTGGTGACCTGAGGGATCTGGTTGTTACCTGCAGCCTGTGGTGACCTGAGGGATCTGGTTGTTACCTGCAGTCTCTTGCCGTCTGTGGTGACCTGAGGGATCTGGTTGTGGATCCTGTTGATGAAGTCTGTGTATCCTGCTGACAGGAGGCCGTCCTGGAGGACAGACAGACAGACAGACAGACAGACAGACAGACATCTCAGATTCTTCTTCTTGGCTCAAAACAAGCTTGATTTGCAGCTCGTTTCTGTAAACGATTGTATCTTGCTTACATTAAGTATGTTTTGGGTGGATTAAATTACATTCGCGGGACAAGTTACAGAGCGGATTTTAACTTCCTGACTCTCAGTTTCCGGCCAATTCGGCTTTCAAACTAAAAGGTGCTCGCCATATTATTGTGAGCGTTCTGAGCCTTCCACCAGATGGTGCTATGGCGCAGAATGAGTTCATATAAAACATGTATGCCAAGTGGAATCATGCAAAGACTCCCTCTATCCATTAGTCGACTAAAATAGCCCTTCGCTAAACCCTGCCCCAAAAAACTATCACATGAAAACTCCTGTCGGACGGTCGTTAAAGTTGATTGAGTTGTGATACCGTTTCTCCCTCTACCATTCCTCCTATTTCTCCCTCTACCATTCCTCCTATTTCTCCCTCTACCATTCCTCCTATTTCTGGTTCATGGAAATAATGTCATGTGCGTTTGTCCAGTGCATAGCTTACTGCAGACCTGGTTGACTAGATTTAGAAGACATGTGTCCAGTGCATAGCCTACTGCAGGCCTGGTTGACTAGATTTAAAAGACATGTGTCCAGTGCATAGCCTACTGCAGGCCTGGTTGACTAGATTTAGAAGACATGTGTCCAGTGCATAGCCTACTGCAGACCTGGTTGACTAGATTTAGAAGACATGTGTCCAGTGCATAGCCTACTGCAGGCCTGGTTGACTAGATTTAGAAGACATGTGTCCAGTGCATAGCCTACTGCAGACCTGGTTGACTAGATTTAGAAGACATGTGTCCAGTGCATAGCCTACTGCAGACCTGGTTGACTAGATTTAGAAGACATGTGTCCAGTGCATAGCTTACTGCAGACCTGGTTGACTAGATTTAGAAGATATGTGTCCAGTGCATAGCCTACTGCAGACCTGGTTGACTAGATTTAGAAGACATGTGTCCAGTGCATAGCTTACTGCAGGCCTGGTTGACTAGATTTAGAAGACATGTGTCCAGTGCATAGCCTACTGCAGACCTGGTTGACTAGATTTAGAAGACATGTGTCCAGTGCATAGCCTACTGCAGGCCGGGTTGACTAGATTTAGAAGACATGTGTCCAGTGCATAGCCTACTGCAGGCCTGGTTGACTAGATTTAGAAGACATGTGTCCAGTGCATAGCCTACTGCAGACCTGGTTGACTAGATTTAGAAGACATTTGTCCAGTGCATAGCCTACTGCAGGCCTGGTTGACTAGATTTAGAAGACATGTGTCCAGTGCATAGCCTACTGAGGCCTGGTTGACAAGATTTAGAAGACATGTGTCCAGTGCATAGCCTACTGCAGGCCTGGTTGACTAGATTTAGAAGACATGTGTCCAGTGCATAGCCTACTGAGGCCTGGTTGACAAGATTTAGAAGACATGTGTCCAGTGCATAGCCTACTGCAGGCCTGGTTGACTAGATTTAGAAGACATGTGTCCAGTGCATAGCCTACTGCAGGCCTGGTTGACTAGATTTAGAAGACATGTGTCCAGTGCATAGCCTACTGCAGGCCGGGTTGACTAGATTTAGAAGACATGTGTCCAGTGCATAGCCTACTGCAGGCCTGGTTGACTAGATTTAGAAGACATTTGTCCAGTGCATAGCCTACTGCAGGCCGGGTTGACTAGATTTAGAAGACATTTGTCCAAGTATCTCAACAGGCGACAGAAGGACAGCTTGCCATCGCAGAGCGGAGTGGGCGGGGCTTAGCCAAGGGCTAATGGAGGTCATGTGACCTGTAGCGTACGTACACACTCGTCCAGAACCAGGAAGCGGACTTGAGCCAGGCTGAGTTTCCCTGTGGAGATGAGGTCATCTAGACGACCCGGGGTGCCCACCACGATGTCCACCTGCACGCACACGCACACGCACACACACACACACACACGCACACACACACACACACACACACACACACACACACACACACACACACACACACACACACACACACACACACACACACACACACACACACACACGAGAAAACGGTATAGTCATCAGTATTTTAGTTAACAACAAAAGACAAATATTACTTTTCCATTCCATATAGCTACACTGGGTCTACTGAAAAATGTGTGTATTCTGTGTTCATGTCAAGGTGTGGGTTTGTCCATAACGTGTGTATTCTCTGTGTTCATGTCAAGGTATGGGTTTGTCCATAATGTGTGTATTCTCTGTGTTCATGTCAAGGTGAGGGTTTGTCCATAATGTGTGTATTCTCTGTGTCCATGTCAAGGTGAGGGTTTGTCCATAATGTGTGTATTCTCTGTGTTCATGTCAAGGTGTGGGTTTGTCCATAATGTGTGTATTCTCTGTGTTCATGTCAAGGTGAGGGTTTGTCCATAATGTGTGTATTCTCTGTGTTCATGTCAAGGTGAGGGTTTGTCCATAATGTGTGTATTCTCTGTGTTCATGTCAAGGTGTGGGTTTGTCCATAATGTGTGTATTCTCTGTGTTCATGTCAAGGTGAGGGTTTGTCCATAATGTGTGTATTCTCCGTGTTCATGTCAAGGTGAGGGTTTGTCCATAATGTGTGTATTCTCTGTGTTCATGTCAAGTTGAGGGTTTGTCCATAATGTGTGTATTCTCCGTGTTCATGTCAAGGTGTGGGTGTGTCCATAATGTGTGTATTCTCTGTGTTCATGTCAAGTTGAGGGTTTGTCCATAATGTGTGTATTCTCTGTGTTCATGTCAAGGTGAGGGTTTGTCCATAATGTGTGTATTCTCTGTGTTCATGTCAAGGTGAGGGTTTGTCCATAATGTGTGTATTCTCTGTGTTCATGTCATGGTGAGGGTTTGTCCATAATGTGTGTATTCTCTGTGTTCATGTCAAGGTGAGGGTTTGTCCATAATGTGTGTATTCTCTGTGTTCATGTCAAGGTGAGGATTTGTCCATAATGTGTGTATTCTGTGTTCATGTCAAGGTGAGGGTTTGTCCATAATGTGTGTATTCTCTGTGCTCATGTCAAGGTGTGGGTTTGTCCATAATGTGTGTATTCTCTGTGTTCATGTCAAGGTGAGGATTTGTCCATAATGTGTGTATTCTGTGTTCATGTCAAGGTGAGGGTTTGTCCATAATGTGTGTATTCTCTGTGTTCATGTCAAGGTGAGGGTTTGTCCATAATGTGTGTATTCTCTGTGTTCATGTCAAGGTGAGGGTTTGTCCATAATGTGTGTATTCTCTGTGTTCATGTCAAGGTGAGGGTTTGTCCATAATGTGTGTATTCTCTGTGTTCATGTCAAGGTGAGGGTTTGTCCATAATGTGTGTATTCTCTGTGTTCATGTCAAGGTGAGGGTTTGTCCATAATGTGTGTATTCTGTGTTCATGTCAAGGTGAGGGTTTGTCCATAATGTGTGTATTCTGTGTTCATGTCAAGGTGAGGGTTTGTCCATAATGTGTGTATTCTCTGTGTTCATGTCAAGGTGTGGGTTTGTCCATAATGTGTGTATTCTCTGTGTTCATGTCAAGGTGAGGGTTTGTCCATAATGTGTGTATTCTCTGTGTTCATGTCAAGGTGAGGGTTTGTCCATAATGTGTGTATTCTCTGTGTTCATGTCAAGGTGAGGGTTTGTCCATAATGTGTGTATTCTGTGTTCATGTCAAGGTGAGGGTTTGTCCATAATGTGTGTATTCTCTGTGTTCATGTCAAGGTGAGGGTTTGTCCATAATGTGTGTATTCTCTGTGTTCATGTCAAGGTGAGAGTTTGTCCATAATGTGTGTATTTTCTGTGTTCATGTCAAGGTGAGGGTTTGTCCATAATGTGTGTATTCTCTGTGTTTGTGTCAAGGTGAGGGTTTGTCCATAATGTGTGTGTTCTCTGTGTTCATGTCAAGGTGAGGGTTTGTCCATAATGTGTGTATTCTGTGTTCATGTCAAGGTGTGGGTTTGTCCATAATGTGTGTATTCTCTGTGTTCATGTCAAGGTGAGGGTTTGTCCATAATGTGTGTATTCTCTGTGTTCATGTCAAGGTGAGGGTTTGTCCATAATGTGTGTATTCTCTGTGTTCGTGTCAAGGTGAGGGTTTGTCCATAATGTGTGTATTCTCTGTGTTCATGTCAAGGTGAGGATTTGTCCATAATGTGTGTATTCTGTGTTCATGTCAAGGTGAGGGTTTGTCCATAATGTGTGTATTCTCTGTGTCCATGTCAAGGTGAGGGTTTGTCCATAATGTGTGTATTCTCTGTGTTCATGTCAAGGTGTGGGTTTGTCCATAATGTGTGTATTCTCTGTGTTCATGTCAAGGTGAGGGTTTGTCCATAATGTGTGTATTCTCTGTGTTCATGTCAAGGTGAGGGTTTGTCCATAATGTGTGTATTCTCTGTGTTCATGTCAAGGTGAGGGTTTGTCCATAATGTGTGTATTCTCTGTGTTCATGTCAAGGTGAGGGTTTGTCCATAATGTGTGTATTCTCTGTGTTCATGTCAAGGTGAGGGTTTGTCCATAATGTGTGTATTCTGTGTTCATGTCAAGGTGAGGGTTTGTCCATAATGTGTGTATTCTCTGTGTTCATGTCAAGGTGTGGGTTTGTCCATAATGTGTGTATTCTCTGTGTTCATGTCAAGGTGAGGGTTTGTCCATAATGTGTGTATTCTCTGTGTTCATGTCAAGGTGAGGGTTTGTCCATAATGTGTGTATTCTCTGTGTTCATGTCAAGGTGAGGGTTTGTCCATAATGTGTGTATTCTCTGTGTTCATGTCAAGGTGTGGGTTTGTCCATAATGTGTGTATTCTCTGTGTTCATGTCAAGGTGAGGGTTTGTCCATAATGTGTGTATTCTCTGTGTTCATGTCAAGGTGAGGGTTTGTCCATAATGTGTGTATTCTCTGTGTTCATGTCAAGGTGTGGGTTTGTCCATAATGTGTGTATTCTCTGTGTTCATGTCAATGTGTGGGTTTGTCCATAATGTGTGTATTCTCTGTGTTCATGTCAAGGTGAGGGTTTGTCCATAATGTGTGTATTCTCTGTGTTCATGTCAAGGTGTGGGTTTGTCATTATGTGTGTATTCTCTGTGTTCATGTCAAGGTGAGGGTTTGTCCATAATGTGTGTATTCTCTGTGTTCATGTCAAGGTGAGGTTTGTCCATAATGTGTGTATTCTCTGTGTTCATGTCAAGGTGAGGGTTTGTCCATAATGTGTGTATTCTCTGTGTTCGTGTCAAGGTGAGGGTTTGTCCATAATGTGTGTATTCTCTGTGTTCATGTCAAGGTGAGGGTTTGTCCATAATGTGTGTATTCTCTGTGTTCATGTCAAGGTGAGGTTTGTCCATAATGTGTGTATTCTCTGTGTTCATGTCAAGGTGAGGGTTTGTCCATAATGTGTGTATTCTCTGTGTTCATGTCAAGGTGAGGGTTTGTCCATAATGTGTGTATTCTCTGTGTTCATGTCAAGGTGAGGGTTTGTCCATAATGTGTGTATTCTCTGTGTTCATGTCAAGGTGAGGGTTTGTCCATAATGTGTGTATTCTCTGTGTTCATGTCAAGGTGAGGGTTTGTCCATAATGTGTGTATTCTCTGTGTTCATGTCAAGGTGAGGGTTTGTCCATAATGTGTGTATTCTCTGTGTTCATGTCAAGGTGAGGGTTTGTCCATAATGTGTGTATTC
This sequence comes from Electrona antarctica, assembly GCF_951216825.1. Classification (NCBI taxonomy): domain Eukaryota; kingdom Metazoa; phylum Chordata; class Actinopteri; order Myctophiformes; family Myctophidae; genus Electrona; species Electrona antarctica. Next base: position 190,887 of record NW_027638697.1, read on the forward strand.
TCTGTGTTCATGTCAAGGTGAGGGTTTGTCCATAATGTGTGTATTCTCTGTGTTCATGTCAAGGTGAGGGTTTGTCCATAATGTGTGTATTCTCTGTGTTCATGTCAAGGTGAGGGTTTGTCCATAATGTGTGTATTCTCTGTGTTCATGTCAAGGTGAGGGTTTGTCCATAATGTGTGTATTCTCTGTGTTCATGTCAAGGTGAGGGTTTGTCCATAATGTGTGTATTCTGTGTTCATGTCAAGGTGTGGGTTTGTCCATAATGTGTGTATTCTCTGTGTTCATGTCAAGGTGTGGGTTTGTCCATAATGTGTGTATTCTCTGTGTTCATGTCAAGGTGAGGGTTTGTCCATAATGTGTGTATTCTCTGTGTTCATGTCAAGGTGAGGGTTTGTCCATAATGTGTGTATTCTCTGTGTTCATGTCAAGGTGAGGGTTTGTCCATAATGTGTGTATTCTCTGTGTTCATGTCAAGGTGAGGATTTGTCCATAATGTGTGTATTCTGTGTTCATGTCAAGGTGAGGGTTTGTCCATAATGTGTGTATTCTCTGTGTTCATGTCAAGGTGTGGGTTTGTCCATAATGTGTGTATTCTCTGTGTTCATGTCAAGGTGAGGGTTTGTCCATAATGTGTGTATTCTCTGTGTTCATGTCAAGGTGAGGGTTTGTCCATAATGTGTGTATTCTCTGTGTTCATGTCAAGGTGAGGGTTTGTCCATAATGTGTGTATTCTCTGTGTTCATGTCAAGGTGAGGGTTTGTCCATAATGTGTGTATTCTGTGTTCATGTCAAGGTGAGGGTTTGTCCATAATGTGTGTATTCTCTGTGTTCATGTCAAGGTGTGGGTTTGTCCATAATGTGTGTATTCTCTGTGTTCATGTCAAGGTGAGGGTTTGTCCATAATGTGTGTATTCTCTGTGTTCATGTCAAGGTGAGGGTTTGTCCATAATGTGTGTATTCTCTGTGTTCATGTCAAGGTGAGGGTTTGTCCATAATGTGTGTATTCTCTGTGTTCATGTCAAGGTGTGGGTTTGTCCATAATGTGTGTATTCTCTGTGTTCATGTCAAGGTGAGGGTTTGTCCATAATGTGTGTATTCTCTGTGTTCATGTCAAGGTGAGGGTTTGTCCATAATGTGTGTATTCTCTGTGTTCATGTCAAGGTGTGGGTTTGTCCATAATGTGTGTATTCTCTGTGTTCATGTCAATGTGTGGGTTTGTCCATAATGTGTGTATTCTCTGTGTTCATGTCAAGGTGAGGGTTTGTCCATAATGTGTGTATTCTCTGTGTTCATGTCAAGGTGTGGGTTTGTCATTATGTGTGTATTCTCTGTGTTCATGTCAAGGTGAGGGTTTGTCCATAATGTGTGTATTCTCTGTGTTCATGTCAAGGTGAGGTTTGTCCATAATGTGTGTATTCTCTGTGTTCATGTCAAGGTGAGGGTTTGTCCATAATGTGTGTATTCTCTGTGTTCGTGTCAAGGTGAGGGTTTGTCCATAATGTGTGTATTCTCTGTGTTCATGTCAAGGTGAGGGTTTGTCCATAATGTGTGTATTCTCTGTGTTCATGTCAAGGTGAGGGTTTGTCCATAATGTGTGTATTCTCTGTGTTCATGTCAAGGTGAGAGTTTGTCCATAATGTGTGTATTCTCTGTGTTCATGTCAAGGTGAGGGTTTGTCCATAATGTGTGTATTCTCTGTGTTCATGTCAAGGTGAGGGTTTGTCCATAATGTGTGTATTCTCTGTGTTCATGTCAAGGTGAGGGTTTGTCCATAATGTGTGTATTCTCTGTGTTCATGTCAAGGTGAGGGTTTGTCCATAATGTGTGTATTCTCTGTGTTCATGTCAAGGTGAGGGTTTGTCCATAATGTGTGTATTCTCTGTGTTCATGTCAAGGTGAGGGTTTGTCCATAATGTGTGTATTCTCTGTGTTCATGTCAAGGTGAGGGTTTTTCCATAATGTGTGTATTCTCTGTGTTCATGTCAAGGTGAGGGTTTGTCCATAATGTGTTCTAATACAGCGTCCATCTATTTGCCAGAGAATCACTGTTGTGAGATATTAATTGCCGTTCATTTTAACTTGAAGGCCCCCAGTTTGACATGCACTGAAACTATGGACAGTCGCAAAGATACTCCCAAATGTATTTTGTGAGTCGCACAGATGAAGTTGTAGGTGCATTTGCGTCCAAAATGGGCCCAATTCTGAGCTCTGGCTTGAGAAAACTCATGGCTTTTGCAACCAGTGATGTTTAGAGCTATTAATATTCTCATTAACAGCCTCTATTGACACTTACTCCTTGTTCCAGAACGGCCAGCTGTTCTTTGGCAGCCACTCCCCCGATGATCAGCAGACCACTGTAGTAGAACACAGAGACACAGATGAGGATCAGACCACTGTAGTAGAACACAGAGACACAGATGAGGATTAGACCAAGGATCACGTCCCACTGGGAGGAGACCCTGGGGCAGACCAAGGATCACGTCCCACTGGGAGGAGACCCCGGGGCACACCAAGGATCACGTCCCACTGGGAGGAGACCCCGGGGCACACCAAGGATCACGTCCCACTGGGAGGAGACCCCGGGGCACACCAAGGATCACGTCCCACTGGGAGGAGACCCCGGGGCAGACCAAGGATCACGTCCCACTGGGAGGAGACCCCGGGGCAGACCAAGGATCACGTCCCACTGGGAGGAGACCCCGGGGCAGACCAAGGATCACGTCCCACTGGGAGGAGACCCCGGGGCAGACCAAGGATCACGTCCCACTGGGAGGAGACCCCGGGGCACACCAAGGATCACGTCCCACTGGGAGGAGACCCTGGGGCAGACCAAGGATCACGTCCCACTCGGAGGAGACCCCGGGGCAGACCAAGGATCACGTCCCACTGGGAGGAGACCCCGGGGCACACCAAGGATCACGTCCCACTGGGAGGAGACCCCGGGGCAGACCAAGGATCACGTCCCACTGGGAGGAGACCCCGGGGGGCAGACCAAGGATCACGTCCCACTGGGAGGAGACCCTGGGGCAGACCAAGGATCACGTCCCACTGGGAGGAGACCCTGGGGCAGACCAAGGATCACGTCCCACTGGGAGGAGACCCCGGGGCAGACCAAGGATCACGTCCCACTGGGAGGAGACCCCGGGGCAGACCAAGGATCAGGTGGAGGAAACACATCAACTCACTGGCTTTGGAACGCCTCGGGATCCCCAGGAGGAAGTCACTAATGTTGCTCTGGAGGAGATCTCTCTGGTGGAACTGTTGCCCCCACGACCCGACTACGGATAAGCGGTTGAAGATGGATGGACCTACCTATTTCTGTTCTCACCTCAGTCTGGGATTGTCCACGTATTTCTTGAACTGGTTGACCACGTTGAGCGTCTGCTCGGCCAGCTCTTTGGACGGTTCGATGATCAGGGCTTTGGGTGCGTTGGTCGTCGACACCTTGGCTTGACTCACCTTGGCGCTGCCTGGAAACGGATCGCATTAGACTTCACTAAACTGAACTAAACTCCATCGCTTTGCATGTTAAAGGAACAACAACATGCATTTTAAAACAGTTTTTAATATTTAATATCATATTGTTTATGTCCCTCAAAAGTATTTCTACTGGTTTGAGCCTAAACCACTCTGATAGAACACTCTGATAGTCTGGCTTCTAAAGCGGTTTTAGCTGCAGTACCACAATGTCCTGATGTGGTGGGGGCGCTGTGGGTGCAAATTATTTCCACACCCTCATCCTCAGTAACTCCCCTCCCATATATTTGACTCATTATAATAAACCCACCTGTCTGTCTGACTGAACCCACCTGACTGTCTGACTGAACCCACGTGTCTGTCTGACTGAACCCACCTGTCTGTCTGACTAACAGACCCGTCTGTCTGACTAAACAGACCCATCTGTCTGACTGAACGCACCTGTCTGAGAGGACCTGACGGTGTGTTCCTCCTAAACCCACCCATCTGAGGACCTGACGGTGTGTTCCTACCCGTCTGAGAGGACCTGACGGTGTGTTCCTACCCGTCTGAGGACCTGACGGTGTGTTTCTACCCGTCTGAGAGGACCCGACGGTGTGTTCCTACCCGCCTGAGAGGACCTGACGGTGTGTTCCTACCCATCTGAGACCTGACGGTGTGTTCCTACCCGTCTGAGAGGACCTGACGGTGTGTTCCTACCCGTCTGAGAGGACCTGACGGTGTGTTCCTACCCGTCTGAGAGGACCTGACGGTGTGTTCCTACCCGTCTGAGAGGACCTGACGGTGTGTTCCTACCCGTCTGAGAGGACCTGACGGTGTGTTCCTACCCGTCTGAGAGGACCTGACGGTGTGTTCCTACCCGTCTGAGAGGACCTGACGGTGTGTTCCTACCCGCCTGAGAGGACCTGACTGTGTGTTCCTACCCGTCTGAGAGGACCCGACGGTGTGTTCCTACCCGTCTGAGAGGACCTGACGGTGTTCCTACCCGTCTGAGAGGACCTGACGGTGTGTTCCTACCCGTCTGAGAGGACCTGACGGTGTGTTCCTACCCGCCTGAGAGGACCTGACTGTGTGTTCCTACCCGTCTGAGAGGACCTGACGGTGTGTTCCTACCCGTCTGAGAGGACCTGACGGTGTGTTCCTCCTCTGCCTGATCCAAAGCCACAAAGCCGCTCCGAGGAGGATTCTTGAAGTCCTCTGATCCAAAGTTGAACTGCAGCTCTGCATTCTAACACACACACACACACACACACACACACACACACACACACACACACACACACACACACACACACACACACACACACACACACACACACACACACACACACACACACACACACACACACACACACACACACACACACACACACACACACTTTGGGCTTATTGAGTACCCGGTATCAATACGCTTTGGGCTTATTGAGTACCCGGTATCAATAAGCTTTGGGCTTATTGAGTACCCGGTATCAATAATCTTTGGGTTTATTGAGTACCCGGTATCAATAAGCTTTGGGCTTATTGAGTACCCGGTATCAATACGCTTTGGGCTTATTGAGTACCCGGTATCAATAAGCTTTGGGCTTATCCAGTACCCGGTATCAATAAGCTTTGGGCTTATCGAGTACCCGGTATCAATAAGCTTTGGGCTTATCGAGTACCCGTTATCAATAAGCTTTGGGCTTATTGAGTACCCGGTATCAATAATCTTTGGGCTTATTGAGTACCCGGTATCAATAAGCTTTGGGCTTATTGAGTACCCGGTATCAATAAGCTTTGGGCTTATTGAGTACCCGGTATCAATACGCTTTGGGCTTATCAAGCCTGTTATCAAGCATAGCGGCCCGTGACGGTACACCAGTTAAGAGTTTATTTATTTTGTATTCATTTTTTTTATCCCACGATTTTGTAACCCATTTTTCACCCCTGTGTCAATTATCTAATGTGATCCTGGGCTCTACACACCCTCCGCCAACCTGGGGAGAGCAACAGACTTGAACTCATGCTTCCTTCATGCATGAGTGTCCAAGTTGCTCCTTTACACCTGACAGGGGGGAGTTTCCCTGGTTGGACGTAGCGCGTGGAAGGAACACGTGATTCCAACCAGTTCCTTTCCCCTCCATCAGGCGCCCCGGCTGGCCAGGGGGAGGCAGTTTAGAGACCAGGAATACTGCATGTTTTTGTGAGGGTACCTACCCTAGGGGACACGGGGAGAACATGTGAGGGTACCTACCCTAGGGGACACGGGGAGAACATGTGAGGGTACCTACCCTAGGGGACACGGGGAGAACATGTGAGGGTACCTACCCTAGGGGACACGGGGAGAACATGTGAGGGTACCTACCCTAGGGGACACGGGGAGAACATGTGAGGGTACCAACCCAGTTAACAGTTTCTTTAATATTATTGTATTGGTAAAAAGGTCAATTGCCTTCCGTCTGTTAGAAAAGTACTCCATTTGAAGGCCCTAGTAAAAGATACTGGTTCAGAACGTATTGTCTCCCGTCTTCCCACAAAACAAACAAAATGCTCCATAGGATAATAATATAGAAAGCCTGGTTCTTCAGATGTTCTGGTTAACATACCTTCAGAACACAGGAGGCATAGAAAGCCTGGTTCTTCAGATGTTCTGGTTAACATACCTTCAGAACACAGGAGGCATAGAAAGCCTGGTTCTTCAGATGTTCTGGTTAACATACCTTCAGAACACAGGAGGCATAGAAAGCCTGGTTCTTCAGATGTTCTGGTTAACATACCTTCAGAACCCAGGAGGCATAGAAAGCCTGGTTCTTCAGATGTTCTGGTTAACATACCTTCAGAACACAGGAGGCATAGAAAGCCTGGTTCTTCAGATGCTCTGGTTAACATACCTTCAGAACACAGGAGGCATAGAAAGCCTGGTTCTTCAGATGTTCTGGTTAACATACCTTCAGAACACAGGAGGCATAGAAAGCCTGGTTCTTCAGATGTTCTGGTTAACATACCTTCAGAACACAGGAGGCATAGAAAGCCTGGTTCTTCAGATGTTCTGGTTAACATACCTTCAGAACACAGGAGGCATAGAAAGCCTGGTTCTTCAGATGTTCTGGTTAACATACCTTCAGAACACAGGAGGCATAGAAAGCCTGGTTCTTCAGATGTTCTGGTTAACATACCTTCAGAACACAGGAGGCATAGAAAGCCTGGTTCTTCAGATGTTCTGGTTAACATACCTTCAGAACACAGGAGGCATAGAAAGCCTGGTTCTTCAGATGTTCTGGTTAACATACCTTCAGAACACAGGAGGCATAGAAAGCCTGGTTCTTCAGATGCTCTGGTTAACATACCTTCAGAACACAGGAGGCATAGAAAGCCTGGTTCTTCAGATGTTCTGGTTAACATACCTTCAGAACACAGGAGGCATAGAAAGCCTGGTTCTTCAGATGTTCTGGTTAACATACCTTCAGAACACAGGAGGCATAGAAAGCCTGGTTCTTCAGATGCTCTGGTTAACATACCTTCAGAACACAGGAGGCATAGAAAGCCTGGTTCTTCAGATGTTCTGGTTAACATACCTTCAGAACACAGGAGGCATAGAAAGCCTGGTTCTTCAGATGTTCTGGTTAACATACCTTCAGAACACAGGAGGCATAGAAAGCCTGGTTCTTCAGATGTTCTGGTTAACATACCTTCAGAACACAGGAGGCATAGAAAGCCTGGTTCTTCAGATGCGAGGGGATTTCAAAAGCCAAACCCAGGTCAGTTCCTGAGAGCGAGGAAAGGAGAAAAAGGAGAAAGGTTGGATTTAAAAAATATAAATAAATACAATACAATATAAATAAATAAATACCCGAGAGACAAATTCCACTGAAGCACAAAAGCTTTGGCTTTATTTCAGTCGTTCACACGACGTGACCAGAACGGAGATGCTTTTAAATCCATCCATCTTTAAGGGTTAGGGTTAATCCATCCATCTTTAAGGGTTAGGGTTAATCCATCCATCTTTAAGGGTTAGGGTTAGGGTTAATCCATCCATCTTTAAGGGTTAGGGTTAGGGTTAATCCATCCATCTTTAAGGGTTAGGGTTAGGGTTAATCCATCCATCTTTAAGCTCCGTCGAATGACAAGAATAAATACGTGACAGCTCTACACCAGGTTCAACGCAACGTCTATGGAGAGCAATGGAGGCTTCCAATTCCATACTGTTTTGTTCCCCGATACATTGTTCTGGTGAATACTTTTTGGTGATTCCTCAGAGGTTAGTGAAATACTCAGAGGCTCACGCGCTCAGCGCACTTTGTTGACAATTAGTGCGCAGACAGATGATGTCATTACGCCCCCCCCCCCCCCCCCCCCCCCCCACACCACCCCCAAAAAAGTACCGTTCTTGGAGAAGGAGATGTGACCGTTGTCGAGGTCCATGTAGCATCCGATGGTGTCATGCATGGTGAACTCCTGTAGGGGGAGACAAAAACACCATGAACACTACACACTGTGTCATGGTGATGGATGGATGGATGGATGGATGGATCATAGAACCCAGCTCGATAAACCTGTTCGATAAGGTGCTCATTATCAATACAAAAAACAACAATCCCTAATTTAGATCCCTGTGGTCCTACCTCTCCGTAGCTGTCAAACTGCTTGTTGTGCGACTTCTTTCCGGTCCCACCAAAACCAAAGCCGTATTTATCGGTTCCTGGGAAGAGAGGTCAGGTGTTTAAGCAGTGTGACGTTTAGCTCCATGTGGAAGGAATCTCAACCCTCTGCTGTAATCTGGTGTTAAGGCCTAGTCATGGTCCTGTAATCTGGTGTTAAGGCCTAGTCATGCTCCTGTAATCTGGTGTTAAGGCCTAGTCATGGTCCTGTAATCTGGTGTTAAGGCCTAGTCATGGTCCTGTAATCTGGTTGAGTGTTAAGGCCTAGTCATGCTCCCGTTCTAGGTGATAAGGTGACCACCCAAACGGTGGTTAGTAAAAACAGAGAGGTGTGTTTGGGTGAGCGGTGAGTCTCTTACCACCGCGGCTCAGTGACGTCATGTTGTAGTTTTAGTAAAAACAGAGAGATGTGTTTGGGTGAGCGGTGAGTCTCTTACCACTGCGGCTCAGTGACGTCATGTTGTAGTTTTAGTAAAAACAGAGAGGTGTGTTTGGGCGAGCGGTGAGTCTCACCCCAAGCCTGTCTCACTCTCTAGTATCTTACCTAGGTCCAGACCTGTCTCACTCTCTAGTATCTTACCTAGGTCCAGACCTGTCTCACTCTCTAGTACCTGTCTCACTCTCTAGTACCTTACCTAGGTCCAGACCTGTCTCACTCTCTAGTATCTTACCTAGGTCCAGACCTGTCTCACTCTCTAGTACCTGTCTCACTCTCTAGTACCTTACCTAGGTCCAGGGCAGCCTGGCTGGAGGCCCAGCCCACACGACACAGACCCTGGTCATGGCACGACACCTCATAGTAGTACTTCCCTACACACACACACACACACACACACACACACACACACACACACACACACACACACACACACACACACACACACACACAGAGGGGGTGATGACATCATAGATATTAGTGGCGTTTGCAGTCTCTAGTCATGGTGGGGGAGAGGAGAGCAGACTTATTAGTGTCCCATTGGCCGTGGGGCTTAGTGTCCCATTGGCTGTGTGGGGCTTAGTGTCCCATTGGCCGTGGGGCTTAGTGTCCCATTGGCCGTACAGGGCTAGTCTCCCATTGGCTTAGAGGCCAGCCAATCATGAAATCTCCCCCACTAGACCAGGTGACCAGACCAGAAAGTACATAGACATATATAAAGGCTAGATGGCCCAGTGCATTGTGGGATGTGTAGTTCTATGTACTCTACCAGCCCATAGACATATATAAAGGCTAGATGGCCCAGTGCATTGTGGGATGTGTAGTTCTATGTACTCTACCAGCCCATAGACATATATAAAGGCTAGATGGCCCAGTGCACTGTGGGATGTGTAGTTCTATGTACTCTACCAGCCCATAGACATATATAAAGGCTAGATGGCCCAGTGCATTGTGGGATGTGTAGTTCTATGTACTCTACCAGCCCATAGACATATATAAAGGCTAGATGGCTCAAGGCGGAGTCTCTGACGTAGTTCACCCGGCGGCCATCTTGCTTCGGGGCTACAGTACAGCATGTTCTATGGCAGCTCAAACAAAAACAGTCATAACTCGCTCAAATCTTGACGGATTTACAAACGGGTTGGTTTATTACAAACGTTGTCAACGTGGCTATGATTCAGGACGCTTATCTGCTTAATTTAGTTTTTTATATGAACGTCGTATAAAAGCATATACGTATGCGGACGTCTCTGACGTTTATAACAAACCAAACCGTTTGAAAATCGGTTGAAAATTGAGCAAGTTGTGGTTATTTAAAAGTACATGCCCCATAGACACAATGTTATGCTGCCCCGAGGTAAGATGGCCGCCACGTAGCAACGCCGCTCTCCATTGGCCAGAGCGCTGGTGGTGGGTGAGCCACGTAGCAACGTCGCTCTCAATTGGTCAGAGCTCGGGTGGTGGGTGAGCCACGTAGCAACGTCGCTCTCCATTGGTCAGAGCGCAGGTGGTGGGTGGAGCCATCTAGCTTTCTATATATATATATCTATGAGAAAGTAGGATAACTGATCAGTGATCACTGATCAGCTCTGCAAGCTGATAAAAAATTATCCAAGCGCTGGAGTAGTGTGCGTGCGTGTGTGCGTGCGTGTATGTGTGTGTATGTGTATGTGCGTGTGTGTGTGTGTGTATGTGCGTGTGTGCGTGCGCGTGCGTGTATGTGTGTGTATGTGTGTGTGTGTGTATGTGTGTGTGTGTGTGTGTGTGTGTGTGTGTGTGTGTGTGTGTGCGTGTGTGTGTGTGTGTGTGTGTGTGCGTGCTCTACCTTTGGTGATTCCTTTAGTAGATCTGCAGCCGTGCCACTCTTTAAACTCTCTGCTCTGACAACACATCCCATCTGGACCGATGGCTGAGAGACAGACAGGCACATGAGAGACAGACAGGCACATGAGACAGACAGGCACATGAGAGACAGACAGGCACATGAGAGAGAGACAGGCACATGAGAGACAGACAGGCACATGAGAGACAGACCGGCACATGAGAGACAGACCGGCACATGAGAGACAGACAGGCACATGAGAGACAGACCGGCACATGAGAGACAGACAGGCACATGAGAGAGAGACAGGCACATGAGAGACAGACATGCACATGAGAGACAGACAGGGACATGAGAGACAGACAGGGACATGAGACAGACAGGCACATGAGACAGACAGGCACATGAGAGAGAGACAGGCACATGAGACAGACAGGCACATGAGAGAGAGACAGGCACATGAGAGACAGACAGGGACATGAGAGACAGACAGGGACATGAGAGAGACAGACAGGCACATGAGACAGACAGGCACATGAGACAGACAGGCACATGAGAGAGAGACAGGCACATGAGAGAGACAGACAGGCACATGAGAGAGAGACAGGCACATGAGAGAGAGACAGGGACATGAGACAGACAGGCACATGAGACAGACAGGCACATGAGAGAGAGACAGGCACATGAGAGAGACAGACAGGCACATGAGAGAGAGACAGGCACATGAGAGAGAGACAGGCACATGAGAGAGAGACAGGGACATGAGAGAGAGACAGGGACATGAGAGAGACAGACAGGCACATGAGACAGACAGGCACATGAGAGACAGACAGGCACATGAGAGAGAGACAGGCACATGAGAGAGACAGACATGCACATGAGAGACAGACAGGCACATGAGAGACAGAAAGGCACATGAGAGACAGACAGGCACATGAGAGACAGACAGGCACATGAGAGACAGACAGGCACATGAGAGACAGACAGGCACATGAGAGACAGACAGGCACATGAGAGACAGACATGCACATGAGAGACAGACATGCACATGAGAGACAGACAAGCACATGAGAGACAGACAGGCACATGAGAGACAGACAGGCACATGAGAGAGAGACAGGCACATGAGAGACAGACATGCACATGAGAGACAGACAGGCACATGAGAGACAGAAAGGCACATGAGAGACAGACAGGCACATGAGAGACAGACATGCACATGAGACAGACAGGCATATGACAGACAGACAGACAGACAGACAGACAGACAGGCAGGCAGACAGACAGACAGACAGACAGACAGACAGACAGACAGACAGACAAGGATAAGTGACTAAGCTCAATTCATTGAACACAGTGTAACACTGCCATCTAGTGCTTCAATGCAGCATTACACCAAAGTAGCAGTGGCAACATGAAACAGGTGGTTTTCTACTGACTAAAACAACATGAAACAGGTGGTTTTCTACTGACTAAAACAACATGAAACAGGTGGTTTTCTACTTACTAAACAACATGAAACAGGTGGTTTTCTACTGACTAAACAACATGAAACAGGTGGTTTTCTACTGACTAAACAACATGAAACAGGTGGTTTTCTACTGACTAAAACAACATGAAACAGGTGGTTTTCTACTGACTAAAACAACATGAAACAGGTGGTTTTCTACTGACTAAAACAACATGAAACAGGTGGTTTTCTACTGACTAAACAACCTGAAACGGGTGGTTTTCTACTGACTAAACAACATGAAACAGGTGGTTTTCTACTGACCAAACAACATGAAACAGGTGGTTTTCTACTGACTAAAACAACATGAAACAGGTGGTTTTCTACTGACTAAAACAACATGAAACAGGTGGTTTTCTACTGACTAAAACAACATGAAACAGGTGGTTTTCTACGGACTAAACAACATGAAACAGGTGGTTTTCTACTGACTAAACAACATGAAACAGGTGGTTTTCTACTGACTAAAACAACATGAAACAGGTGGTTTTCTACTGACCAAAACAACATGAAACAGGTGGTTTTCTACTGACCAAAACAACATGAAACAGGTGGTTTTCTACTGACCAAACAACATGAAACAGGTGGTTTTCTACTGACTAAAACAACTTGAAACAGGTGGTTTTCTACTCACCAAAAGCTGGGCTGCGGTCGTAAGGGTTCATCTGCCATTTGCTAAACACTGAAGACAAAACACAGAACACAGTGGTTCATTTTGTTAACCCATCTGATGAATTGAAAATGCTGGACCCCATTGTAAACAAGTGTAATGCTTTACATGGTGTCGTCCACAGTGAACAGTTTTTTATGTAGGGAACCTGTGACCACATTCTACAAATCGTGTCTTCTAAATCCTGACAGTTTTCTGAAAAACCCTGTTTTCTAAACTGTGGTTGTCAAAAACATTTCACGTCAAGGACCCCAAAGTAGGGCTGCACGATTATGAGATTATGACCCATATCCCTCTCCGATTATTGTCTGATTCAGATATTATACAGAGGACCACAATGGAAACAAGATTAGGCCCTAGAGGGGCTTATTGGCCCAAAGCCTGTGGGTAAGTATTCAATCAATCAATAAATAGTAGGGATGTAACGATGTAGTAACTGCATCGAAAAATCAATTTTAATTTCAAGAATCGAAGTATATCAAAATGAAAACAGCAACATTGACTATGTATCGTATCGTTTGGAAATAATCTGTATCGAATCGTTTTGCCATGCAATTAATCGGTTGTATCAATACTACATTTTTGTGAGTGGTATTTAGCAATTTTTAGAAGAAAAATTAAAAAGTACAGAGTTTAATTAATTAATTTAAAATAAAGAGAGGTACGTAGGTAGCAGATCTATGAGCTCTTAAGAGCTTGTAGATCTGCTATTTTTGGAAAAATTGTGAAAATGTGGCACAAATCTTTGAATATATATTCTTCCAGAGTGTAGGTGTTTAATAGTTCTGACCTGCTCCTCCGGTCCTGACCGCTGCTGTAGTAACTATAGTAACTGTAGTAACTATAGTAACTGACCTGCTCCTCCGGTCTTGACCGCTGCTCGGCCCTTCTTTCCTTCCTGCTGGTCCTTCAGGGTCTCGTAGACGATCTGGATCACCGGGATGCTGAACGCCTGGAGAACATGAACACACCATCACTCACCATGAACACACCATCACTCACCTTGAACACACCATCACACACCATGAACACACCATCACTCACCTTGAACACACCATCACTCATCATGAACACACCATCACTCACCTTGAACACACCATCACTCACCATGAACACACCATCACTCACCTTGAACACACCATCAAACACCATCACTCACCTTGAACACACCATCACACACCATCACTCACCTTGAACACACCATCACTCACCATGAACACACCATGAACACACCATGAACACACCATCACTCACCATGAACACACCATCACACATCAGACATCAGAGGCGTCTACCTTTCTGTGTCTATGGAGATACAGACTACTTACTTACCCCTGTTTTTCCGCTGCCCGTCTCAGCTGCCTACAGGGAAATATAAAGAAAGTATTTGAAGACACAGAGGATACGCATAAGTAGTGCGTGCGTGCGTGCGTGCGTGCGTGCGTGCCTCACCATAAGGACGTCTCCTCCTCCTAGAATCAGAGGGATGGACTCGGCCTGGATGTCGGTAGGGAGCCTGGAATACCAGGAGTGGAATTAGTGGAATACCAGGAGTGGAATTAGTGGAATACCAGGAGTGGAATTAGTGGAATACCAGGAGTGGAATTAGACTGGAATACCAGGAGTGGAATTAGTGGAATACCAGGGGTGGAATTAGTGGAATACCAGGAGTGGAATTAGTGGAATACCAGGAGTGGAATTAGTGGAATACCAGGAGTGGAATTAGTGGAATACCAGGGGTGGAATTAGTGGAATACCAGGAGTGGAATTAGTGGAATACCAGGAGTGGAATTAGTGGAATACCAGGGGTGGAATTAGACTGGAATACCAGGGGTGGAATTAGACTGGAATACCAGGGGTGGAATTAGTGGAATACCAGGAGTGGAATTAGACTGGAATACCAGGAGTGGAATTATACTGGAATACCAGGAGTGGAATTAGACTGGAATACCAGGAGTGGAATTAGACTGGAATACCAGGGGTGGAATTAGTGGAATACCAGGAGTGGAATTAGACTGGAATACCAGGAGTGGAATTAGACTGGAATACCAGGAGTGGAATTAGACTGGAATACCAGGGGTGGAATTAGACTGGAATACCAGGAGTGGAATTAGACTGGAATAACAGGAGTGGAATTAGACTGGAATACCAGGGGTGGAATTAGACTGAAATACCAGGAGTGGAATTAGACTGGAATACCAGGAGTGGAATTAGACTGGAATACCAGGAGTGGAATTAGACTGGAATACCAGGGGTGGAATTAGACTGGAATACCAGGAGTGGAATTAGACTGGAATAACAGGAGTGGAATTAGACTGGAATACCAGGAGTGGAATTAGACTTGAATACCAGGGGTGGAATTACTGGAATACCAGGAGTGGAATTAGACTGGAATACCAGGAGTGGAATTAGACTGGAATACCAGGGGTGGAATTAGACTGGAATACCAGGGGTGGAGTTAGACTGGAATACCAGGGGTGGAGTTAGACTGGAATACCAGGGGTGGAATTAGACTGGAATACCAGGAGTGGAATTAGACTGGAATACCAGGGGTGGAATTAGACTGGAATACCAGGAGTGGAATTAGACTGGAATACCAGGGGTGGAATTACTGGAATACCAGGAGTGGAATTAGACTGGAATACCAGGGGTAGAGTTAGACAGGAATACCAGGGGTGGCGTTAGACTGGAATACCAGGGGTGGCGTTAGACTGGAATACCAGGGGTGGAGTTAGACTGGAATACCAGGGGTGGAGTTAGACTGGAATACCAGGGGTGGAGTTAGAAACACATGGTAGAGGTTTGGGATCTCATACTGTGCATGTTTTCCCCTTTGTTTTACTTTCTCTAACTGCATATATGATGATTTCCCTTTTTTGCAACAGAAGTTTATATCTGTACGTCTGATGAATTGAACATGCAGGACCCTGATGTAAACAAGTCTTTTATCCTCGTAGTGGTTTTTGCATCGACTTGTGCTCTCGTTTGAAATGTACCCATTCTACAAACGGTTATTAAACCCTCTTGTGGCCAAGCCTAATTAACAGTGGATTGATTCTTCAGCCAGCATTTTTCAAATGTTTAATTTGTCTTTTTAATGCCAATAGAAAAATCCGCGATATACACACTATATCTCATTCTGACGGGGCAAGACCATAGTATTGGGACAATCAGTCCTGATGGTGGCGGTAACGTCACCATTTTGCCGATTCTGACCAAAAGGAGCGAGTGAACGATGACCACATCCGGTTAGGATCAAAATATCCGGCAGTAGCTTTGCAAGTGTGCCACAATGAAAGATGTCCGGAATGCTAAGCTATCATCGTAATTTTCATAACTAAGTCAAATTAAGCTCTAATCAAGCCCAAAACATCGCATTTTACGCAGCGATGCATGCGCGATCACGCGCGTGCGCGATCGACCGTGCACACGCAGATTTTCGGCCGGTTTTAGGAAGATTACATCGGCCGTTAGCCAAATTAGCTAAAAAATGCTAAATTTTGCGACAATAAGCTCCCGATTATTGGGAATCAATCGATTACGTCAATTACGTCAGTGGCCATAAGGGATTTATTGATTTCATTACGTCAATTACGTCACTGGCCATAAACCAGTTAATACAAACTTCAATCAATCAATCAATCAATCTAATCACTTACAGCCAGTCCAGCTCCTCCACCGCCTGCGCGATCTCAGGCATCACCCCCATTTCTGTGGATTAAAGGGTTAAAAAAAAAAGTCAATATTATTTCTGTGGATTAAAACCCATTCTGCATTTAAATTCTGCAGAAATTGGCCTCATGGTGGCGCTACTGGCAGATGTGGAAAATGCAGGGCAAAGGTTTAGTCTTGGCCTCTAGGGGGAGTGAGCATGCAAAGTTGTACACAGATCGGTGCAGTTATAGGTAAGAACATGAATTGGCCTGTTATAGCGCCACCATGAGTCCACTTTTTTTTAAAGTGGCATTTCTTCCTCTGCCTGGTGGTAATGTGTGTGCATAATTTCACGGAAATCGCACGCTGTGTTCATGATTTGAGGCATTTTGTTCAAAATGGACAAATCTGCACTACTTTGGAAGACAATCTTAGCCAATGGGGATGGAATATGGGGACGCGGATTGGTCCGTGTTGATCACATGACTATAGAGATGGTGTATACCGAGTTGCGTGATGAAAATGTGTACGAGTAATATAAATAAATGTGTTTTGCAAAAGCCGGCCTCCTGGTGGCGCTATAACAGGCCGTTGTGGAGAAAAGGGGGCAGAGGTTCATCGTTGGCATCTAGGGAGTGTGTGTGAAAAAGTTTGGCATCGACCGGGTTAACGGTGCCGGAGATTAGCTGTATACACACACACACACACACACACACACACACACACACACACACACACACACACACACACACACACACACACACACACACACACACACACACACACACACACACACACACACACACACACACACACACACACACACACTGCAAAACATACTCTCTCCCCATGCCTTCGGCCTGGTGAAGACAATAATGCTGCTCAGGACTAGCTCTGGTCCATTAGAGCCCTAATGCCCTTAGGATGGCTCCGTGCTCTGGACCAGAGCTAGCTCCGTGCTCTGGACCAGAGCTAGCTCCTTGCTCTGGACCAGAGCTAGCTCCGTGCTCTGGACCAGAGCTAGCTCCGTGCTCTGGACCAGAGCTAGCTCCGTGCTCTGGACCAGAGCTAGCTCCGTGCTCTGGACCAGAGCTAGCTCCGTGCTCTGGACCAGAGCTAGCTCCGTGCTCTGGACCAGAGCTAGCTCCGTGCTCTGGACCAGAGCTAGCTCCGTGCTCTGGACCAGAGCTAGCTCCGTGCTCTGGACCAGAGCTAGTTCCGTGCTCTGGACCAGAGCTAGCTCCGTGCTCTGGACCAGAGCTAGCTCCGTGCTCTGGACCAGAGCTAGCTCCGTGCTCTGGACCAGAGCACGGAGCTAGCTCCGTGCTCTGGACCAGAGCTAGCTCCGTGCTCTGGACCAGAGCTAGCTCCGTGCTCTGGACCAGAGCTAGCTCCGTGCTCTGGACCAGAGCTAGCTCCGTGCTCTGGACCAGAGCTAGCTCCGTGCTCTGGACCAGAGCTAGCTCTGTGCTCTGGACCAGAGCTAGCTCCGTGCTCTGGACCAGAGCTAGCTCCGTGCTCTGGACCAGAGCTAGCTCCGTGCTCTGGACCAGAGCTAGCTCCGTGCTCTGGACCAGAGCTAGCTCGGTGCTCTGGACCAGAGCTAGCTCCGTGCTCTGGACCAGAACTAGCTTCAGGAGAAATGGGCCAATAAATAAAAGGATTCTCCTGCAAAACGCAGGAGGGTTGGCAGCTTAGCTCTGAGTGAAGATGTCAACATGTCAACATCACTACAATAAGGACATTACAACACAGATATCACTACAATAAGGACATTAAAACACAGACATCACTACAATAAGGACATTACAACACAGATATCACTACAATAAGGACATTACAACACAGATATCACTACAATAAGGACATTAAACACAGATATCACTACAATAAGGACATTACAACACAGATATCACTACAATAAGGACATTACAACACAGATATCACTACAATAAGGACATTACAACACAGATATCACTACAATAAGGACATTACAACACAGATATCACTACAATAAGGACATTAAAACACAGATATCACTACAATAAGGACATTAAAACACAGATATCACTACAATAAGGACATTACAACACAGATATCACTACAATAGAGGGTATGCATAAAGTTAATGGCAAATTGAGTGGCACCATTGTTTAACGTTGTTTAATGCAATAAGACAGGACTGCCACTCAGTAGGCATTCCTGCATAACTTCCTGGTTTGATGATGACGTCACGCGCATACCCTCTATAAGGACATCACAGCAGAATGGACAATACAACGTCTTTCTGTGTTGTGATAAAAACATCTTCTTACCTCCAAACGCAGCCATGTTGCTTTAGCCTTGCAGAACAACCGGGTGTGACGTATCAACGGTCCGTGCGGGAAACAAGGCTCATCATGTATTAGTTCCGTTTAGAGTCATCATCATCATGGCACTGCGGACCATAGACATATATACATAGACGCCTCATTTGCCGCTGCAGTTCATTGGAGCGACGTGTATCCCAATGAAGGCGGAAGTGCAGTGCTGAAGGCTTTTGTTTTTTTTAAACAAATCTTTATAACAGTCATGACAATATACATTACAAAACACAAACAAACAAACACAAACAACAAAGTTATTAACAATACAACATCAGAGCCAGGGGGGATTAGATTACTAACAGAAAACATTAAAGAGTGAACACAAAGCAACAGTTCTCCGCAGCTTTCTTATTTAGAAGTGCTGAAGGCATTTGCTGAAGGCGACTGCGTCGCTGCCCGAGTGACGTCACTCATGTGACTCCTCCATGTCTCTCGCTGTCACTCAAGTGACTACTGGCCAATCACAGCGCGTCTTTTCCGGGACTTATGTTACGCACGCGGAAGCTTACAAGCTTCCGCTAATGCTTCGCAAGGAATGTCGGGAAAATAGTGCCTTCAATTTTGACACACGCCTCAGAGCCGGAAGGGGCGTCTATGTATATATGTCTATGCTGCGGACAGTGCTTATGCAGTAGAAAGTAATAACTATAGGCACATTTACTTACTTTAAGTATTTCTAATTAAGTACAGCTTCGAAGTAATTGTATCATTTTCTTCTTTACTTTGTTTCCATTCCTGGTACTTCTACTTGGAAGAAGTCACATCATTAAGTGTACTTTTTACTCCGCTTCAACTATATTAATTCTGTTAGTGGTGCAGCAGTGCCCTCTTGTGGCGGAACTTTAAAACTACAACATCAGTGATGAGTGAAGGGGAATGTAATGTTTCATGTCTCATATCAATTATCAAAGACATGAATTGATTAATGTATTACTAAATATGTTTGATATCACATTAGACATTAATCTATCAAAGGATCTTCATATAATTGGTCCTAATGTTCATGATAAAATACCACTTTTTGTCCTACTCAGTCTGTGTCTCTGAGTGCTGTGGGCAATTCAGAAACCCGTCCACCAGTGACATCATCGGCAGATTTATTTTAAAACAAACATTTTTGAGGAGAAAGAGTCACACCCGTGTGAAGTGAGGGGCGCTAATATATTAAAGTCTAACTCGTGTTGATTAGGTGATGTCATGATGATGTAAAACAAACGGTGTCAAAACAAACATTATTTCTCTTTATTGTTAATGGCATTTAATGTTTGTGTTATAGGGACAAAATGAAGTACATTTTCCCTTCATTGTTAGTGGCGTTTTTAAAACAAACATTGAACTAAAAACAAGTTAAACCTGTATAGCCTATAGGAGGGGCTCGTCTTTAGAAACCTTTAGAGGTTTCTAAAGAGGTTTCTATAGTGGTTTCTATAGTGGTTTCTAAAGAGGTTTCTATAGAGGTTTCTATAGTGGTTTCTATAGAGGTTTCTATAGAGGTTTCTATAGTGGTTTCTATAGTGGTTTCTATAGTGGTTTCTAAAGAGGTTTCTATAGAGGTTTCTATAGTGGTTTCTATAGAGGTTTCTATAGAGGTTTCTATAGTGGTTTCTATAGTGGTTTCTATAGAGGTTTCTATAGTGGTTTCTATAGTGGTTTCTATAGAGGTTTCTATAGTGGTTTCTATAGTGGTTTCTATAGAGGTTTCTAAAGAGGTTTCTATAGTGGTTTCTATAGTGGTTTCTAAAGAGGTTTCTATAGAGGTTTCTATAGTGGTTTCTATAGAGGTTTCTATAGTGGTTTCTATAGTGGTTTCTATAGAGGTTTCTATAGAGGTTTCTATAGTGGTTTCTATAGTGGTTTCTAAAGAGGTTTCTATAGAGGTTTCTATAGAGGTTTCTATAGTGGTTTCTATAGAGGTTTCTATAGTGGTTTCTATAGAGGTTTCTATAGTGGTTTCTATAGTGGTTTCTATAGTGGTTTCTATAGAGGTTTCTATAGAGGTTTCTATAGTGGTTTCTATAGAGGTTTCTATAGTGGTTTCTATAGAGGTTTCTATAGTGGTTTCTATAGTGGTTTCTATAGTGGTTTCTATAGTGGTTTCTATAGTGGTTTCTAAAGAGGTTTCTATAGTGGTTTCTATAGTGGTTTCTATAGTGGTTTCTATAGTGGTTTCTATAGAGGTTTCTATAGTGGTTTCTATAGTGGTTTCTATAGAGGTTTCTATAGAGGTTTCTATAGAGGTTTCTATAGTGGTTTCTATAGTGGTTTCTATAGTGGTTTCTAAAGAGGTTTCTATAGAGGTTTCTATAGTGGTTTCTATAGAGGTTTCTATAGAGGTTTCTATAGTGGTTTCTATAGTGGTTTCTATAGAGGTTTCTATAGTGGTTTCTATAGTGGTTTCTATAGAGGTTTCTATAGTGGTTTCTATAGTGGTTTCTATAGAGGTTTCTAAAGAGGTTTCTATAGTGGTTTCTATAGTGGTTTCTAAAGAGGTTTCTATAGAGGTTTCTATAGTGGTTTCTATAGAGGTTTCTATAGTGGTTTCTATAGTGGTTTCTATAGAGGTTTCTATAGAGGTTTCTATAGTGGTTTCTATAGTGGTTTCTAAAGAGGTTTCTATAGAGGTTTCTATAGAGGTTTCTATAGTGGTTTCTATAGAGGTTTCTATAGTGGTTTCTATAGAGGTTTCTATAGTGGTTTCTATAGTGGTTTCTATAGTGGTTTCTATAGTGGTTTCTATAGTGGTTTCTATAGAGGTTTCTATAGAGGTTTCTATAGTGGTTTCTATAGAGGTTTCTATAGTGGTTTCTATAGAGGTTTCTATAGAGGTTTCTATAGTGGTTTCTAAAGAGGTTTCTATAGTGGTTTCTATAGAGGTTTCTATAGTGGTTTCTATAGTGGTTTCTATAGAGGTTTCTATAGTGGTTTCTATAGTGGTTTCTAAAGAGGTTTCTATAGTGGTTTCTATAGTGGTTTCTATAGAGGTTTCTATAGTGGTTTCTATAGTGGTTTCTATAGTGGTTTCTATAGTGGTTTCTATAGAGGTTTCTATAGTGGTTTCTATAGTGGTTTCTATAGTGGTTTCTATAGTGGTTTCTATAGAGGTTTCTATAGTGGTTTCTATAGAGGTTTCTATAGTGGTTTTTTAAAGAGGTTTCTATAGTGGTTTCTATAGAGGTTTCTATAGTGGTTTCTATAGTGGTTTCTATAGAGGTTTCTATAGTGGTTTCTATAGAGGTTTCTATAGTGGTTTCTATAGTGGTTTCTATAGTGGTTTCTATAGAGGTTTCTATAGTGGTTTCTATAGAGGTTTCTATAGTGGTTTCTATAGAGGTTTCTATAGTGGTTTCTATAGTGGTTTCTATAGTGGTTTCTATAGTGGTTTCTATAGTGGTTTCTATAGAGGTTTCTATAGTGGTTTCTATAGTGGTTTCTATAGAGGTTTCTATAGTGGTTTCTATAGTGGTTTCTATAGTGGTTTCTATAGTGGTTTCTATAGTGGTTTCTATAGAGGTTTCTATAGTGGTTTCTATAGTGGTTTCTATAGTGGTTTCTATAGTGGTTTCTATAGAGGTTTCTATAGTGGTTTCTATAGAGGTTTCTATAGTGGTTTCTATAGTGGTTTCTATAGTGGTTTCTATAGTGGTTTCTATAGTGGTTTCTATAGAGGTTTCTATAGTGGTTTCTATAGTGGTTTCTATAGAGGTTTCTATAGTGGTTTCTATAGAGGTTTCTATAGTGGTTTCTATAGTGGTTTCTATAGTGGTTTCTATAGTGGTTTCTATAGAGGTTTCTATAGTGGTTTCTATAGAGGTTTCTATAGTGGTTTCTATAGTGGTTTCTATAGTGGTTTCTATAGTGGTTTCTATAGTGGTTTCTATAGAGGTTTCTATAGTGGTTTCTATAGAGGTTTCTATAGTGGTTTCTATAGTGGTTTCTATAGTGGTTTCTATAGTGGTTTCTATAGTGGTTTCTATAGAGGTTTCTATAGTGGTTTCTATAGAGGTTTCTATAGTGGTTTCTATAGTGGTTTCTATAGTGGTTTCTATAGAGGTTTCTATAGTGGTTTCTATAGTGGTTTCTATAGTGGTTTCTATAGTGGTTTCTATAGAGGTTTCTATAGTGGTTTCTATAGAGGTTTCTATAGTGGTTTCTATAGAGGTTTCTATAGTGGTTTCTATAGAGGTTTCTATAGTGGTTTCTATAGTGGTTTCTATAGTGGTTTCTATAGTGGTTTCTATAGTGGTTTCTATAGTGGTTTCTATAGAGGTTTCTATAGTGGTTTCTATAGTGGTTTCTATAGTGGTTTCTATAGTGGTTTCTATAGAGGTTTCTATAGAGGTTTCTATAGTGGTTTCTAAAGAGGTTTCTATAGAGGTTTCTATAGTGGTTTCTATAGAGGTTTCTATAGAGGTTTCTATAGAGGTTTCTATAGTGGTTTCTATAGTGGTTTCTATAGTGGTTTCTATAGTGGTTTCTATAGAGGTTTCTATAGTGGTTTCTATAGTGGTTTCTATAGTGGTTTCTATAGTGGTTTCTATAGAGGTTTCTAAAGAGGTTTCTATAGTGGTTTCTATAGTGGTTTCTATAGTGGTTTCTATAGTGGTTTCTATAGTGGTTTCTATAGAGGTTTCTATAGAGGTTTCTATAGAGGTTTCTATAGAGGTTTCTAAAGAGGTTTCTATAGTGGTTTCTATAGTGGTTTCTATAGTGGTTTCTATAGAGGTTTCTATAGTGGTTTCTATAGTGGTTTCTATAGTGGTTTCTATAGTGGTTTCTATAGTGGTTTCTATAGTGGTTTCTATAGAGGTTTCTATAGAGGTTTCTATAGTGGTTTCTATAGTGGTTTCTATAGTGGTTTATATAGAGGTTTCTATAGTGGTTTCTATAGTGGTTTCTATAGAGGTTTCTATAGAGGTTTATATAGTGGTTTCTATAGAGGTTTCTATAGAGGTTTCTATAGTGGTTTCTATAGTGGTTTCTATAGTGGTTTCTATAGAGGTTTCTATAGTGGTTTCTATAGTGGTTTCTATAGAGGTTTCTATAGTGGTTTCTATAGTGGTTTCTATAGAGGTTTCTATAGTGGTTTCTATAGTGGTTTCTATAGTGGTTTATATAGAGGTTTCTATAGTGGTTTCTATAGTGGTTTCTATAGAGGTTTCTATAGAGGTTTCTATAGTGGTTTCTATAGTGGTTTCTATAGTGGTTTCTATAGTGGTTTCTATAGTGGTTTCTATAGAGGTTTCTATAGTGGTTTCTATAGTGGTTTCTATAGTGGTTTCTATAGTGGTTTCTATAGAGGTTTCTATAGTGGTTTCTATAGAGGTTTCTATAGTGGTTTCTATAGTGGTTTCTATAGTGGTTTCTATAGTGGTTTCTATAGTGGTTTCTATAGAGGTTTCTATAGTGGTTTCTATAGTGGTTTCTATAGAGGTTTCTATAGTGGTTTCTATAGAGGTTTCTATAGTGGTTTCTATAGTGGTTTCTATAGTGGTTTCTATAGAGGTTTCTATAGTGGTTTCTATAGTGGTTTCTATAGTGGTTTCTATAGTGGTTTCTATAGAGGTTTCTATAGTGGTTTCTATAGAGGTTTCTATAGTGGTTTCTATAGAGGTTTCTATAGTGGTTTCTATAGAGGTTTCTATAGTGGTTTCTATAGTGGTTTCTATAGTGGTTTCTATAGTGGTTTCTATAGTGGTTTCTATAGTGGTTTCTATAGAGGTTTCTATAGTGGTTTCTATAGTGGTTTCTATAGTGGTTTCTATAGTGGTTTCTATAGAGGTTTCTATAGAGGTTTCTATAGTGGTTTCTAAAGAGGTTTCTATAGAGGTTTCTATAGTGGTTTCTATAGAGGTTTCTATAGAGGTTTCTATAGAGGTTTCTATAGTGGTTTCTATAGTGGTTTCTATAGTGGTTTCTATAGTGGTTTCTATAGAGGTTTCTATAGTGGTTTCTATAGTGGTTTCTATAGTGGTTTCTATAGTGGTTTCTATAGAGGTTTCTAAAGAGGTTTCTATAGTGGTTTCTATAGTGGTTTCTATAGTGGTTTCTATAGTGGTTTCTATAGTGGTTTCTATAGAGGTTTCTATAGAGGTTTCTATAGAGGTTTCTATAGAGGTTTCTATAGAGGTTTCTAAAGAGGTTTCTATAGTGGTTTCTATAGTGGTTTCTATAGTGGTTTCTATAGAGGTTTCTATAGTGGTTTCTATAGTGGTTTCTATAGTGGTTTCTATAGTGGTTTCTATAGTGGTTTCTATAGTGGTTTCTATAGAGGTTTCTATAGAGGTTTCTATAGTGGTTTCTATAGTGGTTTCTATAGTGGTTTATATAGAGGTTTCTATAGTGGTTTCTATAGTGGTTTCTATAGTGGTTTATATAGAGGTTTCTATAGTGGTTTCTATAGTGGTTTCTATAGTGGTTTCTATAGTGGTTTCTATAGAGGTTTCTATAGTGGTTTCTATAGTGGTTTCTATAGAGGTTTCTATAGTGGTTTCTATAGTGGTTTCTATAGAGGTTTCTATAGTGGTTTCTATAGTGGTTTCTATAGTGGTTTATATAGAGGTTTCTATAGTGGTTTCTATAGTGGTTTCTATAGAGGTTTCTATAGAGGTTTCTATAGTGGTTTCTATAGAGGTTTCTATAGTGGTTTCTATAGTGGTTTCTATAGTGGTTTCTATAGTGGTTTATATAGAGGTTTCTATAGTGGTTTCTATAGTGGTTTCTATAGAGGTTTCTATAGTGGTTTCTATAGTGGTTTCTATAGAGGTTTCTATAGTGGTTTCTATAGAGGTTTCTATAGTGGTTTCTATAGAGGTTTCTATAGTGGTTTCTATAGTGGTTTCTATAGAGGTTTCTATAGTGGTTTCTATAGAGGTTTCTATAGTGGTTTCTATAGTGGTTTCTATAGAGGTTTCTATAGTGGTTTCTATAGTGGTTTCTATAGTGGTTTCTATAGTGGTTTCTATAGAGGTTTCTATAGAGGTTTCTATAGTGGTTTCTATAGAGGTTTCTATAGTGGTTTCTATAGTGGTTTCTATAGAGGTTTCTATAGTGGTTTCTATAGAGGTTTCTATAGTGGTTTCTATAGTGGTTTCTATAGTGGTTTCTATAGAGGTTTCTATAGTGGTTTCTATAGTGGTTTCTATAGTGGTTTCTATAGAGGTTTCTATAGTGGTTTCTAAAGAGGTTTCTATAGTGGTTTCTATAGAGGTTTCTATAGAGGTTTCTATAGTGGTTTCTATAGTGGTTTCTATAGGGGTTTCTATAGAGGTTTCTATAGAGGTTTCTATAGAGGTTTCTATAGTGGTTTCTATAGTGGTTTCTATAGAGGTTTCTATAGTGGTTTCTATAGTGGTTTCTATAGTGGTTTCTATAGTGGTTTCTATAGAGGTTTCTATAGTGGTTTCTATAGTGGTTTCTATAGTGGTTTCTATAGTGGTTTCTATAGTGGTTTCTATAGTGGTTTCTATAGAGGTTTCTATAGAGGTTTCTATAGTGGTTTCTATAGTGGTTTCTATAGTGGTTTATATAGAGGTTTCTATAGTGGTTTCTATAGTGGTTTCTATAGAGGTTTCTATAGAGGTTTATATAGTGGTTTCTATAGAGGTTTCTATAGAGGTTTCTATAGTGGTTTCTATAGAGGTTTCTATAGTGGTTTCTATAGAGGTTTCTATAGTGGTTTCTATAGAGGTTTCTATAGTGGTTTCTATAGTGGTTTCTATAGTGGTTTCTATAGTGGTTTCTATAGTGGTTTCTATAGAGGTTTCTATAGTGGTTTCTATAGAGGTTTCTATAGTGGTTTCTATAGTGGTTTCTATAGTGGTTTCTATAGAGGTTTCTATAGTGGTTTCTATAGTGGTTTCTATAGAGGTTTCTATAGTGGTTTCTATAGTGGTTTCTATAGTGGTTTCTATAGTGGTTTCTATAGAGGTTTCTATAGAGGTTTCTATAGTGGTTTCTATAGAGGTTTCTATAGTGGTTTCTATAGTGGTTTCTATAGAGGTTTCTATAGTGGTTTCTATAGAGGTTTCTATAGTGGTTTCTATAGTGGTTTCTATAGTGGTTTCTATAGAGGTTTCTATAGTGGTTTCTATAGTGGTTTCTATAGTGGTTTCTATAGAGGTTTCTATAGTGGTTTCTAAAGAGGTTTCTATAGTGGTTTCTATAGAGGTTTCTATAGAGGTTTCTATAGTGGTTTCTATAGTGGTTTCTATAGAGGTTTCTATAGAGGTTTCTATAGAGGTTTCTATAGAGGTTTCTATAGTGGTTTCTATAGTGGTTTCTATAGAGGTTTCTATAGTGGTTTCTATAGTGGTTTCTATAGTGGTTTCTATAGTGGTTTCTATAGAGGTTTCTATAGTGGTTTCTATAGTGGTTTCTATAGTGGTTTCTATAGTGGTTTCTATAGTGGTTTCTATAGTGGTTTCTATAGAGGTTTCTATAGTGGTTTCTATAGTGGTTTCTATAGTGGTTTCTATAGTGGTTTCTATAGTGGTTTCTATAGAGGTTTCTATAGTGGTTTCTATAGTGGTTTCTATAGTGGTTTCTATAGAGGTTTCTATAGTGGTTTCTATAGAGGTTTCTATAGTGGTTTCTATAGTGGTTTCTATAGAGGTTTCTATAGTGGTTTCTATAGAGGTTTCTATAGAGGTTTCTATAGAGGTTTCTATAGTGGTTTCTATAGAGGTTTCTATAGTGGTTTCTATAGTGGTTTCTATAGAGGTTTCTATAGTGGTTTCTATAGAGGTTTCTATAGTGGTTTCTATAGTGGTTTCTATAGTGGTTTCTATAGTGGTTTCTATAGAGGTTTCTATAGTGGTTTCTATAGTGGTTTCTATAGTGGTTTCTATAGAGGTTTCTATAGTGGTTTCTAAAGAGGTTTCTATAGTGGTTTCTATAGAGGTTTCTATAGAGGTTTCTATAGTGGTTTCTATAGTGGTTTCTATAGAGGTTTCTATAGAGGTTTCTATAGAGGTTTCTATAGAGGTTTCTATAGTGGTTTCTATAGTGGTTTCTATAGTGGTTTCTATAGAGGTTTCTATAGTGGTTTCTATAGTGGTTTCTATAGTGGTTTCTATAGTGGTTTCTATAGAGGTTTCTATAGTGGTTTCTATAGTGGTTTCTATAGTGGTTTCTATAGTGGTTTCTATAGTGGTTTCTATAGAGGTTTCTATAGTGGTTTCTATAGAGGTTTCTATAGTGGTTTCTATAGAGGTTTCTATAGTGGTTTCTATAGAGGTTTCTATAGTGGTTTCTATAGTGGTTTCTATAGAGGTTTCTATAGTGGTTTCTATAGAGGTTTCTATAGTGGTTTCTATAGTGGTTTCTATAGAGGTTTCTATAGTGGTTTCTATAGTGGTTTCTATAGTGGTTTCTATAGTGGTTTCTATAGAGGTTTCTATAGAGGTTTCTATAGTGGTTTCTATAGAGGTTTCTATAGTGGTTTCTATAGTGGTTTCTATAGAGGTTTCTATAGTGGTTTCTATAGAGGTTTCTATAGTGGGTTCTATAGTGGTTTCTATAGTGGTTTCTATAGTGGTTTCTATAGAGGTTTCTATAGTGGTTTCTATAGTGGTTTCTATAGTGGTTTCTATAGAGGTTTCTATAGTGGTTTCTAAAGAGGTTTCTATAGTGGTTTCTATAGAGGTTTCTATAGAGGTTTCTATAGTGGTTTCTATAGTGGTTTCTATAGAGGTTTCTATAGAGGTTTCTATAGAGGTTTCTATAGAGGTTTCTATAGTGGTTTCTATAGTGGTTTCTATAGAGGTTTCTATAGTGGTTTCTATAGTGGTTTCTATAGTGGTTTCTATAGTGGTTTCTATAGAGGTTTCTATAGTGGTTTCTATAGTGGTTTCTATAGTGGTTTCTATAGAGGTTTCTATAGAGGTTTCTATAGAGGTTTCTATAGTGGTTTCTATAGAGGTTTCTATAGTGGTTTCTATAGTGGTTTCTATAGAGGTTTCTATAGTGGTTTCTATAGAGGTTTCTATAGTGGTTTCTATAGTGGTTTCTATAGTGGTTTCTATAGTGGTTTCTATAGAGGTTTCTATAGTGGTTTCTATAGTGGTTTCTATAGTGGTTTCTATAGAGGTTTCTATAGTGGTTTCTAAAGAGGTTTCTATAGTGGTTTCTATAGAGGTTTCTATAGAGGTTTCTATAGTGGTTTCTATAGTGGTTTCTATAGAGGTTTCTATAGAGGTTTCTATAGAGGTTTCTATAGAGGTTTCTATAGTGGTTTCTATAGTGGTTTCTATAGTGGTTTCTATAGAGGTTTCTATAGTGGTTTCTATAGTGGTTTCTATAGTGGTTTCTATAGAGGTTTCTATAGTGGTTTCTATAGTGGTTTCTATAGTGGTTTCTATAGTGGTTTCTATAGTGGTTTCTATAGAGGTTTCTATAGTGGTTTCTATAGTGGTTTCTATAGTGGTTTCTATAGAGGTTTCTATAGTGGTTTCTAAAGAGGTTTCTATAGTGGTTTCTATAGAGGTTTCTATAGTGGTTTCTATAGTGGTTTCTATAGAGGTTTCTATAGTGGTTTCTATAGAGGTTTCTATAGTGGTTTCTATAGTGGTTTCTATAGTGGTTTCTATAGTGGTTTCTATAGAGGTTTCTATAGTGGTTTCTATAGTGGTTTCTATAGTGGTTTCTATAGTGGTTTCTATAGAGGTTTCTATAGTGGTTTCTATAGTGGTTTCTATAGAGGTTTCTATAGTGGTTTCTATAGTGGTTTCTATAGTGGTTTCTATAGTGGTTTCTATAGAGGTTTCTATAGTGGTTTCTATAGTGGTTTCTATAGTGGTTTCTATAGAGGTTTCTATAGTGGTTTCTATAGAGGTTTCTATAGTGGTTTCTATAGTGGTTTCTATAGAGGTTTCTATAGAGGTTTCTATAGTGGTTTCTAAAGAGGTTTCTATAGTGGTTTCTATAGTGGTTTCTATAGTGGTTTCTATAGTGGTTTCTATAGTGGTTTCTATAGTGGTTTCTAAAGAGGTTTCTATAGTGGTTTCTATAGTGGTTTCTATAGAGGTTTCTATAGTGGTTTCTATAGTGGTTTCTAAAGAGGTTTCTATAGTGGTTTCTATAGTGGTTTCTATAGTGGTTTCTATAGTGGTTTCTATAGAGGTTTCTATAGTGGTTTCTATAGTGGTTTCTAAAGAGGTTTCTATAGTGGTTTCTATAGTGGTTTCTATAGTGGTTTCTATAGTGGTTTCTATAGTGGTTTCTATAGAGGTGTCTATAGTGGTTTCTAAAGAGGTTTCTATAGTGGTTTCTATAGTGGTTTCTATAGTGGTTTCTATAGTGGTTTCTATAGTGGTTTCTATAGAGGTTTCTATAGTGGTTTCTATAGTGGTTTCTATAGAGGTTTCTATAGTGGTTTCTATAGTGGTTTCTATAGTGGTTTCTATAGTGGTTTCTATAGTGGTTTCTATAGAGGTTTCTATAGTGGTTTCTATAGTGGTTTCTATAGAGGTTTCTAAAGTGGTTTCTATAGTGGTTTCTATAGTGGTTTCTATAGTGGTTTCTATAGTGGTTTCTAAAGAGGTTTCTATAGTGGTTTCTATAGTGGTTTCTATAGTGGTTTCTATAGTGGTTTCTATAGAGGTTTCTATAGAGGTTTCTATAGTGGTTTCTATAGTGGTTTCTATAGTGGTTTCTATAGAGGTTTCTATAGAGGTTTCTATAGTGGTTTCTATAGTGGTTTCTATAGTGGTTTCTATAGAGGTTTCTATAGAGGTTTCTATAGTGGTTTCTATAGTGGTTTCTATAGAGGTTTCTATAGTGGTTTCTATAGTGGTTTCTATAGTGGTTTCTATAGTGGTTTCTATAGTGGTTTCTATAGAGGTTTCTATAGAGGTTTCTATAGTGGTTTCTATAGTGGTTTCTATAGTGGTTTCTATAGTGGTTTCTATAGAGGTTTCTATAGTGGTTTCTATAGAGGTTTCTATAGAGGTTTCTATAGAGGTTTCTATAGAGGTTTCTATAGTGGTTTCTATAGTGGTTTCTATAGTGGTTTCTATAGTGGTTTCTATAGAGGTTTCTATAGAGGTTTCTATAGTGGTTTCTATAGAGGTTTCTATAGTGGTTTCTATAGTGGTTTCTATAGAGGTTTCTATAGTGGTTTCTATAGAGGTTTCTATAGTGGTTTCTATAGTGGTTTCTATAGTGGTTTCTATAGTGGTTTCTATAGTGGTTTCTATAGAGGTTTCTATAGAGGTTTCTATAGTGGTTTCTATAGTGGTTTCTATAGTGGTTTCTATAGTGGTTTCTATAGAGGTTTCTATAGTGGTTTCTATAGTGGTTTCTATAGAGGTTTCTATAGTGGTTTCTATAGTGGTTTCTATAGAGGTTTCTATAGTGGTTTCTATAGAGGTTTCTATAGTGGTTTCTATAGTGGTTTCTATAGAGGTTTCTATAGTGGTTTCTATAGAGGTTTCTATAGAGGTTTCTATAGTGGTTTCTATAGTGGTTTCTATAGTGGTTTCTATAGTGGTTTCTATAGAGGTTTCTATAGTGGTTTCTATAGTGGTTTCTATAGTGGTTTCTATAGAGGTTTCTATAGAGGTTTCTATAGTGGTTTCTATAGTGGTTTCTATAGAGGTTTCTATAGTGGTTTCTATAGTGGTTTCTATAGTGGTTTCTATAGAGGTTTCTATAGTGGTTTCTATAGTGGTTTCTATAGAGGTTTCTATAGTGGTTTCTATAGTGGTTTCTATAGAGGTTTCTATAGTGGTTTCTATAGTGGTTTCTATAGAGGTTTCTATAGAGGTTTCTATAGAGGTTTCTATAGTGGTTTCTATAGTGGTTTCTATAGTGGTTTCTATAGTGGTTTCTATAGAGGTTTCTATAGTGGTTTCTATAGAGGTTTCTATAGTGGTTTCTATAGTGGTTTCTATAGTGGTTTCTATAGAGGTTTCTATAGTGGTTTCTATAGAGGTTTCTATAGTGGTTTCTATAGTGGTTTCTATAGAGGTTTCTATAGAGGTTTCTATAGTGGTTTCTATAGAGGTTTCTATAGTGGTTTCTATAGTGGTTTCTATAGAGGTTTCTATAGAGGTTTCTATAGTGGTTTCTATAGAGGTTTCTATAGTGGTTTCTATAGAGGTTTCTATAGTGGTTTCTATAGTGGTTTCTATAGAGGTTTCTATAGTGGTTTCTATAGAGGTTTCTATAGTGGTTTCTATAGAGGTTTCTATAGTGGTTTCTATAGTGGTTTCTATAGTGGTTTCTATAGAGGTTTCTATAGAGGTTTCTATAGTGGTTTCTATAGAGGTTTCTATAGTGGTTTCTATAGAGGTTTCTATAGTGGTTTCTATAGAGGTTTCTATAGAGGTTTCTATAGTGGTTTCTATAGAGGTTTCTATAGTGGTTTCTATAGTGGTTTCTATAGTGGTTTCTATAGAGGTTTCTATAGTGGTTTCTATAGAGGTTTCTATAGTGGTTTCTATAGTGGTTTCTATAGAGGTTTCTATAGAGGTTTCTATAGTGGTTTCTATAGTGGTTTCTATAGAGGTTTCTATAGAGGTTTCTATAGTGGTTTCTATAGTGGTTTCTATAGAGGTTTCTATAGTGGTTTCTATAGAGGTTTCTATAGTGGTTTCTATAGTGGTTTCTATAGTGGTTTCTATAGAGGTTTCTATAGTGGTTTCTATAGTGGTTTCTATAGAGGTTTCTATAGAGGTTTCTATAGTGGTTTCTATAGTGGTTTCTATAGAGGTTTCTATAGTGGTTTCTATAGTGGTTTCTATAGAGGTTTCTATAGTGGTTTCTATAGAGGTTTATATAGTGGTTTCTATAGTGGTTTCTATAGTGGTTTCTATAGTGGTTTCTATTGAGGTTTCTATAGTGGTTTATATAGAGGTTTCTATAGAGGTTTCTATAGTGGTTTCTATAGAGGTTTATATAGTGGTTTCTATAGTGGTTTCTATAGTGGTTTCTATAGTGGTTTCTATAGAGGTTTCTATAGTGGTTTCTATAGTGGTTTCTATAGAGGTTTCTATAGTGGTTTCTATAGTGGTTTCTATAGAGGTTTCTATAGAGGTTTCTATAGTGGTTTCTATAGAGGTTTCTATAGTGGTTTCTATAGTGGTTTCTATAGTGGTTTCTATAGAGGTTTCTATAGAGGTTTCTATAGTGGTTTCTATAGAGGTTTCTATAGTGGTTTCTATAGTGGTTTCTATAGTGGTTTCTATAGTGGTTTCTATAGTGGTTTCTATAGAGGTTTCTATAGTGGTTTCTATAGTGGTTTCTATAGTGGTTTCTATAGTGGTTTCTATAGTGGTTTCTATAGAGGTTTCTATAGTGGTTTCTATAGTGGTTTCTATAGAGGTTTCTATAGTGGTTTCTATAGAGGTTTCTATAGAGGTTTCTATAGTGGTTTCTATAGAGGTTTCTATAGAGGTTTCTATAGTGGTTTATATAGAGGTTTCTATAGAGGTTTCTATAGTGGTTTCTATAGTGGTTTCTATAGTGGTTTATATAGTGGTTTCTATAGTGGTTTCTATAGAGGTTTCTATAGAGGTTTATATAGAGGTTTCTATAGAGGTTTCTATAGTGGTTTCTATAGAGGTTTCTATAGTGGTTTCTATAGAGGTTTCTATAGTGGTTTCTATAGTGGTTTCTATAGTGGTTTCTATAGAGGTTTCTATAGTGGTTTCTATAGTGGTTTCTATAGAGGTTTCTATAGTGGTTTCTATAGTGGTTTCTATAGTGGTTTCTATAGAGGTTTCTATAGAGGTTTCTATAGTGGTTTCTATAGAGGTTTCTATAGTGGTTTCTATAGAGGTTTCTATAGTGGTTTCTATAGTGGTTTCTATAGTGGTTTCTATAGTGGTTTATATAGTGGTTTCTATAGTGGTTTCTATAGAGGTTTCTATAGTGGTTTCTATAGTGGTTTCTATAGTGGTTTCTATAGTGGTTTCTATAGTGGTTTATATAGTGGTTTCTATAGTGGTTTCTATAGAGGTTTCTATAGTGGTTTCTATAGAGGTTTCTATAGAGGTTTCTATAGTGGTTTATATAGAGGTTTCTATAGTGGTTTCTATAGTGGTTTCTATAGAGGTTTCTATAGTGGTTTCTATAGTGGTTTCTATAGAGGTTTCTATAGTGGTTTATATAGAGGTTTCTATAGAGGTTTCTATAGAGGGTATGCCCATGCTTAAAGTGGTTTCTATAGAGGTTTCTATAGAGGTTTCTATAGAGGTTTCTATAGAGGGTATGCACATGCTTAAAGTGGTTTCTATAGAGGTTTCTATAGTGGTTTCTATAGTGGTTTCTATAGAGGTTTCTATAGAGGTTTCTATAGTGGTTTCTATAGTGGTTTCTATAGAGGTTTATATAGAGGGTATGCTCATGCTTAAAGTGGTTTCTATAGAGGTTTCTATAGTGGTTTCTATAGAGGTTTCTATAGAGGTTTCTATAGAGGGTATGCACATGCTGTCAAGGCCAGGAAATTAGTTTTTGCCACTCAGTAGGCGTTCCTGCATAACTGATGAAGATGTCACGCGCATACCCTCTATTAGCTTGGATTCCCCATCGATGATGTGGACGGGTGGATGGGTTTCTGAACTGCCCACAGCCCTCCTATGAGACACAGACTGGTTTCTGAACCGCCCACAGACACAGACTGGTTTCTGAACCGCCCACAGCCCTCCTATGAGACACAGACTGGTTTCTGAACTGCCCACACACAGACTGATTTCTGAACTGCCCACAGCCCTCCTATGAGACACAGACTGGTTTCTGAACTGCCCACAGCACTCCTATGAGACAGACTGGTTTCTGAACAGCCCACAGCCCTCCTATGAGACACAGACTGGTTTCTGAACTGCCCACAGCCCTCCTATGAGACAGACTGTTTTCTGAACTGCCCACAGCCCTCATATGAGACACAGACTGGTTTCTGAACTGCCCACAGCCCTCCTATGAGACAGACTGGTTTCTGAACTGCCCACAGCCCTCCTATGAGACACAGATGGTTTCTGAACTGCCCACAGCCCGAGACACAGACTGGTTTCTGAACTGCCCACAGCCCTCCACAACCTAATACTTAGGCCCAAAGATGAAAAGTTGAGAAGTACAATCCTCTCCTAAACCCATAAACCAGCCCCTCAACAAATCAAACACCCCCAACAGCCTGCCTGGCTGCATGCCTGGGACATTGAACAAACAAATGAAAAATGGTTTCTGTCTGGGAACAGAAGAGACAGCCCTCCCCGTGATCAGGGTCAATGTGTGCCTTGTGTCTGTTCGTAGCTATCGCCTGTGTCCTACTCCTATCCTCCACTGGAGGTCTGCCTTGTGTCTGTTCGTAGCTATCGCCCTGTGTCCTATCCTCCACTGGAGGTCTGCCTTGTGTCTGTTCGTAGCTATCGCCCTGTGTCCTATCCTCCACTGGAGGTCAGCCGACCGCTTGTCAACCGGCGGCTTGTACAGGCACCGCCAACAGCCTTTTGGGGAGGAGCCTGGGCATTTTGGGGAGGAGCCTGGGCCTTTTGGGGAGGAGCCTGGGCATTTGGGGGAGGAGCCTGGGCCAAAAAATGGAGAGAGTGAGAGAGAGAGAGAGAGAGAGAGAGAGAGAGAGCGAGAGAGAGAGAGACACACATACACACACACAGTTCTGTTTACACCTTTATTTAATTCCTATTTATATCCAATATTTATTAGTAAATATAATGTTTTATTTTGATTGTCCTGTTTCCATTTCTGCTTTGGCAATGTAAACGTACGTTTTCTCATGCCAGAGAGAGAGAGAGAGAGAGAAAGAGAGAGAGAGACAGAGAGAGAGAGACAGAGAGAGAGAGAGAGAGAGAGAGAGAGAGAGACAGAGAGAGAGAGAGAGACAGAGAGAGACAGAGAGAGAGAGAGAGAGCAATTACATTAGAATAAATGGCTGGGGTTTTTATACTTGAGTGAACGCAAGCTATACAAGCTAAGCCTCTGAGTACCTCTCCTCTCTGACAGAAAGTCTATACAAGCTAAGCCTCTGAGTACCTCTCCTCTCTGACAGAAAGTCTATACAAGCTAAGCCTCTGAGTACCTCTCCTCTCTGACAGAGTCTATACAAGCTAAGCCTCTGAGTACCTCTCCTCTCTGACAGAGTCTATACAAGCTAAGCCTCTGAGTACCTCTCCTCTCTGACAGAAAGTCTATACAAGCTAAGCCTCTGAGTACCTCTCCTCTCTGACAGAGTCTATACAGCTAAGCCTCTGAGTACCTCTCCTCTCTGACAGAAAGTCTATACAAGCTAAGCCTCTGAGTACCTCTCCTCTCGGACAGAAAGTCTATACAAGCTAAGCCTCTGAGTACCTCTCCTCTCAGACAGAGTCTATACAA
Organism: Electrona antarctica; assembly: GCF_951216825.1. NCBI lineage: Eukaryota > Metazoa > Chordata > Actinopteri > Myctophiformes > Myctophidae > Electrona > Electrona antarctica. The sequence continues at coordinate 226,787 of NW_027638697.1, forward strand.
GCTAAGCCTCTGAGTACCTCTCCTCTGACAGAAAGTCTATACAAGCTAAGCCTCTGAGTACCTCTCCTCTCTGACAGAAAGTCTATACAAGCTAAGCCTCTGAGTACCTCTCCTCTCTGACAGAAAGTCTATACAAGCTAAGCCTCTGAGTACCTCTCCTCTCTGACAGAAAGTCTATACAAGCTAAGCCTCTGAGTACCTCTCCTCTCTGACAGAGTCTATACAAGCTAAGCCTCTGAGTACCTCTCCTCTCTGACAGAGTCTATACAAGCTAAGCCTCTATACCTCTCCTCTCTGACAGAGTCTATACAAGCTAAGCCTCTGAGTACCTCTCCTCTCTGACAGGAAATGCACGTCTTTGTATAGTTCTCATAAGATAGTAGCCTTAGTGTTAATATAATAACACAGCTCTGTTTATTAGTGTTAATATAATAACACAGCTCTGTTTATTAGTGTTAATATAACTAGAAAGGTCGCAATTTTAAAAAATTGCAAAGTGTGGTTGCCGCAGTGGCTTACATGTGCCCCTCCCACTGATATTGCCAGCCAATTACAATGTCGCGTCACCCCTGCGATCATGCGTAAGTAATTTGGAGGGGATTTATCCCCCAAAAATCATGTTTTTGCGCCATACGGTTACATTTTTGGCATTTGCAGCGCCCCCTATGGATGAAAATGGAATTGCTTTTGGAACTTGGTTGATTGAACCACCCGCAACATGTGATTACAATTTGGGATGGATCGGACATTCTGTTCGTGATTTATGGCATTTTATGTAAAATAGGCCCCTCCTACTATCTTCGGACGACGATTACGGCCGAACGATACGCACTACCAAAATTCTGCCGATGGTGTTTTAATCGGATAGGTCCAGAGATCATGTGTGCTGATTTTTGTGAGATTTGGACAAAATCTGTAGGAGAAGGAGCAAAAAGTGTGTTTTGGAGAAAATTCAAAATGGCGGAAAATCTATCATGACGCAAATGGGAGATGCATATGGGGAGATGCGTCATGACCCAAGGAAGTCAAGGAAAAAATTATTTTGATTTTACGACCTACGGTTCAAGAGTTATAAGCCAAAACGTAAAGTGGGCTGTTATAGCGCCACCATGAGGCCGACCGATAACATTATAAGTTTATTAATTTTAGTAATTATTAGGAACCTACCCTCCAAGTTTTGTAACTATAGTGCTTACAGTCTCTGAGGAAAAAATACTTGAATGTGAGAAAATGCGAAAAATCGCATTTTCCCATTCATGTCAATGGGGAAATTGTATTCACTAATAAATTAATATCAATTAAACGATACAACATTTCTCTTAAAAAAATACAAGCACATCCTTCCCGATGAAGCCGGTCAATTTGAGATATGGCTCAAGTGCGTACAGTCAAAACTGTGGGAGGAGTAGTGCGTCAAACAAAAGGTTAGTGGAATAATAATATGCATGAATGAATAACTAGAAAGGTCGCAATTTTAAAAAATTGCAAAGTGTGGTTGCCGCAGTGGCTTACATATGCCCCTCCCACTGATATTGCCAGCCAATTGCAATGTCGCGTCACCCCTGCGATCATGCCTAAGTAATTGGGGATTTATCCCCCCAAAAATCATGTTTTTGCGACAAACGGTTACATTTCTCGCATTTGCGGCGCCCCCTATGGATGAAAATGGAATTGCTTTTGGTACTTGGTTGATTGACCCACCCGCGACATGTGATTCAAATTTGGGATGGATTGGACATTTCGTTCGTGATTTATGGCATTTTTTGTGATATAGGCCCCTCCTACTAACTTCGGACGACGATTACGGCCGAACGATACGCACTACCAAAATTCTGCAGTTGGTGTTTTAATCGGATGGGTCCCCAGATCATGTGTGCCGATTTTTGTGAGATTTGGACAACATATGTAGGAGGAGGAGCCAAAAGTGTGTTTTGGAGAAAATTCAAAATGGCGGAAAATCTATCATGACGCAAATGGGCGTGGCCTATATGGGGAGATGCGTCATGACCCAAGGAATCCAGGGAAAAAATAATTTTGATTTTACGACTTACGGTTCAAGAGTTATAAGCCAAAATGTAAAGTGGGCTGTTATAGCGCCACCATGAGGCCGACCGATATCATTATAAGTTAATTAATTTTAGTAAGTATTACGAATTATCCCTCCAAGTTTTGTAACTATAGCCCTTACAGTCTCTGAGGAAAAAATACTTGAATGTGATTTTTCGCACTTTCCCATTCATGTCAATGGGGAAATTTAAATCACTAATAAATTCATATCAATTAAACTATAGAACATTTCTCTTAACAAAGTACAAGCTATCGATTCCCGATTTTTCCGGTCAATTTGACATATGGCTCAAGTGCGTACAGTCAAAACTGTGGGAGGAGTAGTAGTTTGAAATTTAGGGTTACTCTAGAAATAATAAAAACTAGAAAGGTCGCAATTTTAAAAAATTGCAAAGTGTGGTTGCCGCAGTGGCTTACATATGCCCCTCCCACTGATATTGCCAGCCAATTACAATGTCACGGCACCCCTGCGATCATGCGTAAGTAATTCGGAGGGGAATTTTCCCCCAAAAGTCATGTTTTTGCGACAAACGGTTACATTTCTCGCATTTGCGGCGCCCCCTATGGATGAAAATAGAATTGCTTTTGGTACTTGGTTGATTCAACCACCCGCGACATGTGATTCAAATTTTGGATGGATTGGACATTCTGTTCGTGATTTATGGCATTTTTTGTGATATAGGCCCCTCCTACTAACTTCGGACGACGATTACGGCCGAACGATACGCACTACCAAAATTCTGCAGTTAGTGTTTTAATCGGATGGGTCCCGAGATCATGTGTACCAATTCTTGTGAGATTTGGACAAAATCTGTAGGAGGAGGACCAAAAGTGTGTTTTGGAGAAAATTCAAAATGTCGGAAAATCTATCATGACGCAAATGGGCGTGGCCTATATGGGGAGATGCGTCATAACCCAAGAAATCCAGGGAAAAAAATATTTTGATTTTACGACCTACGGTTCAAGAGTTATAAGCCAAAACGTAAAGTGGGCTGTTATAGCGCCACCATGAGGCCGACCGATAACATTATAAGTTAATTAATTTTAGTAATTATTATGAACCTCCCCTCCAAGTTTTGTAACTATAGCCCTTACAGTCTCTGAGGAAAAAATACTTGAATGTGATTTTTTGCACTTTCCCATTCATGTCAATGGGGAAATTTAAATCACTAATAAATTCATATCAATTAAACAATACAACATTTCTCTTAACAAAATACAAGCACACGATTCCCGATGAAGCCGGTCAATTTGAGATATGGCTCAAGTGCGTACAGTCAAAACTGTGGGAGGAGTAGTAGTCTGAAGTTTAGGGTTACTCTAGAAATAATAATAAAGTGTTACGATTACAATAGTCTGGTTGCCCTGTTAGGGCAACCACACTAACTAGAAAGGTCGCAATTTTAAAAAATTGCAAAGTGTGGTTGCCGCAGTGGCTTACATATGCCCCTCCCACTGATATTGCTAGCCAATTACAATTTCAAGTCACACATGTGATCATGTGTAAGTATTGTAAGGGATTTATGCCCCCAAAAACCATGTTTTGGCTACAAATGGTTAAATTTTTCGCATTCGCGGCGCCCCCTATGGATAAAAATAGAATTGCTTTTGGTAGTTGGTTGATTCAACGACCCGCAACATGTGATTCAAATTTGGGATGGATTGGACATTCCGTTCGTGATTTATGGCATTTTTTGTAAAATAGGCCCCTCCTACTATCTTCGGACGACGATTACAGCCGAACGATACGCACTATCAAAATTCTGCAGTTGGTGTTTTAATCGGATAGGTCTGGAGATCATGTGTGCCGATTTTTGTGAGATTTGGACAAAATCTGTAGGAGGAGGAGCCAAAAGTGTGTTTTGGAGAAAATTCAAAATGGCGGAAAATCTATCATGACGCAAATGGGCGTGGCCTATATGGGGAGATGCGTCATGACCCAAGGAATCCAGGGAAAACATAATTTTGATTTTACGACCTACGGTTCAAGAGTTATAAGCCAAAACGTAAAGTGGGCTGTTATAGCGCCACCATGAGGCCGACCGATAACATTATAAGTTAATTAATTTTAGTAAGTATTACGAATTATCCCTCCAAGTTTTGTAACTATAGCCCTTACAGTCTCTGAGGAAAAAATACTTGAATGTGATTTTTCGCACTTTCCCATTCATGTCAATGGGGAAATTTAAATCACTAATAAATTCATATCAATTAAACTATAGAACATTTCTCTTAACAAAGTACAAGCTATCGATTCCCGATTTTTCCGGTCAATTTGACATATGGCTCAAGTGCATACAGTTAAAACTGTGGGAGGAGTAGTAGTCTGAAATTTAGGGTTACTCTAGAAATAAAAATAATAAAGTGTTCCAATTACAATAGTCTGGTTGCCCTGTTAGGGCAACCACACTAATAAAGTGTTACAATTACAATAGTCTGGTTGCCCTTTAGGGCAACCACACTAAACAGCTCTGTTTATTGTATTCCTATTTTATATTCAACTGGACCTGTGCCCGTCAGCCACCGGCCTGATTGGGAACGATGCAAGTTGGGAACCTAGTATGTAGTACCAGTTGACAGCACCCGTTTTAACCGTCTGTCTGTAGCCTATCCCTTTTGTGTCCATATATGGAAATGTCTGTCTGTCTGTCTGTCTGTCTGTCTGTCTGTCTGTCTGTCTGTCTGTCTGTCTGTCTGTCTGTGTCTGAAGAGTGAAAACTGAAAAGTGCACGTGGGTGAAGCGGACTGGTCAAGTAATCAAATGGCAGGTGTGGGGGTTGCCATGGCAATCATTTGGCTGAGGCAGAGGCTGGAAATTGCACAGGTGTCGGGACTTGGCCTCATTAGGCCCACTGGCTGAGCCTGACCAGAGCCTATCATGGTGGTTCTGGACAACCGTGTCTCTGACCGACTCAATTCAGAGAATAGTAAATATTAGTATAGTCCCTAGTTTCCATGCCCCGACAATAGAGTTGGAAATGACACGTTCAGCAGGGGGAGTCCTTGACCAGGTCTGCACCACCACTGAGGTCAACAGACAGACAGGCTTGTGGTGGACTTTAAAGGACCACTTCACCACTTTTCAACCTACCTTCATATAATTGTTCCTCACTGATGATCGTGATAGAATGCCCCCCCCCCCCCCCCCCCGCTCTCTGTAGTTTATATATAACTCTATCTATATGGAGGTGCGGTCGTGGGAAAACAAACAACCGTGGAGCAGGAGTCCATCTCCGTGTGTAATGTATGTACGGCAGCGCAGGTCCAAAGTTCCCCCCCCCCCCCTATGGTTGTATACGCCTGGCTGGGAGCGCTTCTTGTTGGTCCAAAGTTCCCCCCGTGTCTGCACGCCCGGGTGCGCTTGTTGCTGGGAGTGCCATGTGAACCCAGAGTCACACAGTTGATTTATAGGGTTGATAATGTGCACGGTAACACCACTCTCCACCGAGTCCTCGTCCTCGCCGCCACCGCCGTCCCAGCTGTCCTCTCCATCTCTGAACCAGCATGGTAAGACAGCTTCTGTTTCTCTGACACATTATGAGGGGAGAGGGATTTATTTACAATGTTTCACTGACACATTATGAGGGGAGAGGGATTTATTTACAATGTTTCAAGCTGACATATTATGAGGGGAGAGGGATTTATTTACAATGTTTCAAGCTGACACATTATGAAGGGAGAGGGATTTATTTACAATGTTTCTCTGACACATTATGAGGGGAGAGGGATTTATTTACAATGTTTCACTGACACATTATGAGGGGAGAGGGATTTATTTACAATGTTTCACTGACACATTATGAGGGGAGAGGGATTTATTTACAATGTTTCACTGACACATTATGAGGGGAGAGGGATTTATTTACAATGTTTCAAGCTGACATATTATGAGGGGAGAGGGATTTATTTACAATGTTTCAAGCTGACATATTATGAGGGGAGAGGGATTTATTTACAATGTTTCTCTGACACATTATGAGGGGAGAGGGATTTATTTACAATGTTTCTCTGACACATTATGAGGGGAGAGGGATTTATTTACAATGTTTCACTGACACATTATGAAGGGAGAGGGATTTATTTACAATGTTTCACTGACACATTATGAGGGGAGAGGGATTTATTTACAATGTTTCACTGACACATTATGAGGGGAGAGGGATTTATTTACAATGTTTCTCTGACACATTATGAGGGGAGAGGGATTTATTTACAATGTTTCACTGACACATTAGGGGAGAGGGATTTATTTACAATGTTTCACTGACACATTATGAGGGGAGAGGGATTTATTTACAATGTTTCACTGACACATTATGAGGGGAGAGGGATTTATTTACAATGTTTCAAGCTGACATATTATGAGGGGAGAGGGATTTATTTACAATGTTTCTCTGACACATTATGAAGGGAGAGGGATTTATTTACAATGTTTCTCTGACACATTATGAGGGGAGAGGGATTTATTTACAATGTTTCACTGACACATTATGAGGGGAGAGGGATTTATTTACAATGTTTCACTGACACATTATGAGGGGAGAGGGATTTATTTACAATGTTTCAAGCTGACATATTATGAGGGGAGAGGGATTTATTTACAATGTTTCAAGCTGACATATTATGAGGGGAGAGGGATTTATTTACAATGTTTCACTGACACATTATGAGGGGAGAGGGATTTATTTACAATGTTTCACTGACACATTATGAGGGGAGAGGGATTTATTTACAATGTTTCAAGCTGACATATTATGAGGGGAGAGGGATTTATTTACAATGTTTCAAGCTGACATATTATGAGGGGAGAGGGATTTATTTACAATGTTTCTCTGACACATTATGAGGGGAGAGGGATTTATTTACAATGTTTCTCTGACACATTATGAGGGGAGAGGGATTTATTTACAATGTTTCACTGACACATTATGAGGGGAGAGGGATTTATTTACAATGTTTCTCTGACACATTATGAGGGGAGAGGGATTTATTTACAATGTTTCACTGACACATTATGAGGGGAGAGGGATTTATTTACAATGTTTCAAGCTGACATATTATGAGGGGAGAGGGATTTATTTACAATGTTTCTCTGACACATTATGAGGGGAGAGGGATTTATTTACAATGTTTCAAGCTGACACATTATGAAGGAAGAGGGATTTATTTACAATGTTTCACTGACACATTATGAAGGAAGAGGGATTTATTTACAATGTTTCACTGACACATTATGAAGGGAGAGGGATTTATTTACAATGTTTCACTGACAGGTTATGAAGGAAGAGGGATTTATTTACAATGTTTCACTGACACATTATGAGGGGAGAGGGATTTATTTACAATGTTTCACTGACAGGTTATGAAGGGAGAGGGATTTACAATGTTTGAGTAGATTGTGTTTTTGTTTGTTTCTGTTGCATTGCTAAGCCAATGGTTTGATGAGCGACAGTCATCAAGGTATGCAACAACAAATATACATATTCATGAATTAAACGCTTCATGGGGTGTTTAATTGATAGAAAATATGTCATTTTCTGGGTGAACTATTTCTTTAACTGAATACTATTATTACACTATGACTATTTTACAGATTTATACAGAGTTAATTTAAGTTAAAGACCACTATGTTTTTAACAAATAAAATGTAATGATGTAGGCTACCATCATTCTGTATAGGAGCGTATGTTAGTACAATATAACTAATGTAATGATGTAGGCTACCATCATTCTGTATAGGAGCGTATGTTATGTAAATGTAATGATGTAGGCTACCATCATTCTGTATAGGAGCGTATGTTATGTAAATGTAATGATGTAGGCTACCATCATTCTGTATAGGAGCGTATGATATGTAAATGTAATGATGTAGACTACCATCATTCTGTATAGGAGCGTATGTTAGTACAATATAACTTATATAATGTAATGATGTAGGCTACCATCATTCTGTATAGGAGCGTATGTTAGTACAATATAACTAATGTAATGATGTAGGCTACCATCATTCTGTATAGGAGCGTATGTTAGTACAATATAACTAATGTAATGATGTAGGCTACCATCATTCTGTATAGGAGCGTATATGTTAGTACAATATAACTAATGTAATGATGTAGGCTACCATCATTCTGTATAGGAGCGTATGTTAGTACAATATAACTAATGTAATGATGTAGGCTACCATCATTCTGTATAGGAGCGTATGTTAGTACAATATAACTTAATGTAATGATGTAATGATAACTTAATGTAATGATGTAGGCTACCATCATTCTGTATAGGAGCGTATGTAATGATGTAGGCTACCATCATTCTGTATAGGAGCGTATGTGTAAGAGCCACTTTATGAGTTCATGTCATGATGACCTAGTTTGCTTGATTGAGCCTATTCTGTGCAGCAGTGTTTGATTTCATGTTGATTAGTGCAGCAGAGTATTCTTTTTACTGCCTTGCTTAGGTTGGTCAGCTCTTGATTGAATGTTTGTGATTGGTGCTCCTTTTTCTTTGATGTCTAAATTACCCTCCTGTCCTGTTTTAGTTTGTCAGAAGCTGTGAAGTGAAGTAGAGAGAGCACATGTTTTTCTACCACATGTTATCCCCACCATGTAACCTTACTAAGACATTTTGTACAACCTGTAATTTTTCCTTTACATCAAGTAAAGTGTTACAACTGGTACCACGTGCGTCAGATTATTTGTGCTCACAGCTTTGGAAGGTAATATATTTTGAAAAGTGAACAGAAAATATACGCCTCTATATTAGTAGAAAAACTGCTCTTTGGATCGACTGAAGATTTAAGGACACTGTTGGATTCCAAGATAATTACCAGCCTATTTTTGGATATCGTTTGGAGGAATTCTTCAACACAGCTCGGTGGAACACTCTTTTGGATGAAAAACAACTTCAAAGGTAAAAAAGTTAAAGGAGAAAAGAACAGATTCTCAGCTGTTAAATCCTACAGCCTCTGAGGTTAATTGACCCAAGCTACCCAGTGACTTTATTCATTTCTCTGTGTAAAACAAGTGGCCATTGAGGACTCTGCGTGTTCAGAAATTGTTATGCATGTTGTCTGAAGAGAAGAAGTAAATACTTTTTATTCTTTTGCATATAATTTACGCACTGTTTTTCTGACATGATGGCTGAAGATAAAGAGAAATTTGACACTGCAGAAATGGAATCTAAAAGAAAGAGTAAGCCAACTGAGAAAGCTTTGGAGGATAAACTGCATAGGCTTATTGGAGCTAGGAGAGGAAAATTAGCCCAAATAACCGGTAAAATGAACCAAGTTGAAAGTCTGATGAGTGATACGGCCAATCTGCACACAGTGCAAGGCATTGTGAACTGTGATGTCAATACTCTTGTTTCTGAGTTTGAAGAGCTCACTAGGCAGATAGGAGATCTTCTGCCTGAGGAAGAAAAATATGCTGATATAAGAAACTGGTTTGAACCTAAGATGCTGAATATAACTCAGTTTAAGGACACAGCTAGGCAATGGTTGGATGCTTTGTGTGTAAGCGAGTCAGATCAGGAACATTCGGCACTTGATGAGGAAGAAGAGGAAGTGGAGGATGATGTAGAACCTGATGATAGTGCATCACAAGTGACTGTTCATTCAAAGGGTTCAGAACGCACATCTGTCATATCCACTCGGTCATCAGTTCGAGCTGCTAAAGAAGCAAAGCTAGCTGCATTAGTTGAACGTGCCTCAGCTTTAGAGGAGAAACAGAAGCTGGAATTGGAGGTAGCACGTATGAAAGCCCAGCTAGACAAGCTGAACTTGGATGCAGAGATTGCTGAACAAAGAGCTCAAGTGAGAGTACTGAGGGAGTATGAAGGAAGGGATGGCATGAACAGTTATGTCCGCTCACATGTGGCAGGTAGAGCACAAGCAAAGGAAGAAAATAAAATGTATGATCGCTCACATGTGTCAAGCAAAGCTCGAATAAAAAAAGAGACAATAAGCCATCCAACCACTAACACAGCTGTAACTAGAAGCAAGGTCACAACCAAGTTACCACAAGTTACAGAGACACAGCATGTGAGGCCAAGGCACACATACACCAATGACAGGCAACAGCTTGATAGAAGCAATGATGGCATTCTTCAAGTAATGGAGGGGATAGCACACAAAGAACGTGTTGAATTCATAAAGACAAAAGGCCTTTGTTTTGGATGTTTAACACAAGGCCACCTCAGTAAAACTTGCAAGAAGAGGATGGAATGCAAACAGTGCTCAGGTAGACACCCAGACATTCTTCACCAAGAGAAAGAAGCCATTAAAACAAATGTGTCAACAAGAACTAACAGCACTCCGAGCGAAGACATCACAGGCACTCAAAGATCTGTTCCACAAGAAATAGTTGGCTACACCGGGGGCGGAGAGACCAATTGTATGCTATCAATTGTGCCAGTGAAAGTCAAGTCCCGTAGCAGTGGAAGGTCTGTGGACACATACGCTTTTATGGACCCTGGCAGTACAGCGACGTTCTGCACAGAGGAGCTCAGAAAGAAGCTGAACTTAAAAGGGAAGCTGACTCAGATCCTATTGAGCACAATGGGCCAAGATAAACCAGATGGACCGAAGCTGGTTAACAGTTACAAGATTTCTGACCTGGAGGTGTGTGGTTTGGAGGAGAGTACGTGTCTTCAGTTACCTAAAGTCTACACACACGATAGCATCCCGGTTCAGAAAGAAAACATACCCAGTCAACAACACCTGCAAAAATGGCCTTACCTGAATGAAGTATGCCTACCACACATTGACGCAGATGTGGGCCTTCTCATAGGAGCCGACAATCCAAAGGCAATGGAGCCGTGGCACATAATAAATAGTCGAGATGAAGGACCCTATGCTGTTAAGACTGTACTGGGCTGGATGGTGTGTGGACCTGCAAAGAACGAAGACGAACACTCCAAAGATACGACAGCTCACTACAACATCAACCGAATCTCAGTGTTGGAAGTAGAACAGTTATTGGTGCAGCAGTATAACACAGACTTTCCAGAGCATCATTATGATGACAAGGAGGAGATGTCTCAGGAAGACAAAAAGTTTATGCTGTCAGTGCAAGAGACCACAGAACATGTGGATGGACATTACTGTGTTGGACTTCCGCTGAGAAACAAAGATGCTAAAATGCCAAACAACTGCTGTGTGGCAGAACATCGAGCTACTAGCTTGAAGAACAAACTGAGAAGGAATGAAGTGTTTCTTGATGACTACAAAGGATTCATGAAAACCATACTCTGGACAGAGTCTGGTATGTCCCACACCACGGGGTGTATCACCCGAATAAAAAGAAGCTGCGTGTGGTCTTTGACTGCACAGCATCCTTCCAGAATGTGTCGCTGAATGGTCAGTTGATGCAAGGACCTGACCTCACCAATACACTCATTGGTGCCTTAATGAGGTTTCGGGAAGAACCAATTGCGATGATGGCAGACATTGAGTCAATGTTCTATCAAGTGAGATTTCCGGAAACGGATGCCGATCTGCTGCACTTTTTGTGGTGGCCAGAAGGCGACCTAGACGCAAGGATGAAAGAGTATAGGATGACGGTGCATATCTTTGGAGCGACATCATCTCCTAGCGTTGCATCCTACGCATTACGAAGAACAGCAGAGGATAGGCGAGACACTGCAGACACACAAGCTGTGGAAACAGTTCTGCACAACTTCTACGTAGACGATTGTTTAAAATCAGTGGCTACAGAAGAAGGAGCAGTTGTCTTGGTGCAGAACCTTCGTGACTTGTGCGCGCAGGGAGGTTTTAACCTCACGAAATGGGTAAGCAATAGCAGAAAAGTGTTGTCATCCATACCTGCAGAGCACAGAGCCAGCGAGCTAAAAGACTTGGATCTCACTCATGATGCTCTACCCACTGAACGAGCCCTTGGGGTACAGTGGTGCATCGAAGATGATACGTTTACGTACAGTATCAAGCAGAAAGACAAGCCATTGACCAGAAAAGGTATGCTTTCTGTCGTAAACTCCATCTATGACCCTCTTGGCTTTCTGGCGCCTTTGTACTTCCTGCCAAGCTTCTCCTGAGGGAACTGTGCAAAGACAAGCTAGAGTGGGATGAAGAAGTCAGCGGTTGGAAGGCTGATCAATGGTGTAAGTGGATTGAAGATCTCACTAACCTCTCAGACTTCACCATAAGCAGATGTGTTAAACCTGCCGACTTTGGAAACACAGTGGAAGCACGATTGCACCACTTTTCTGATTCAAGTGAAGATGCTTATGGCACAACATCTTACCTTGTCCTGACAAATGAGGAAGGCAGAAGTCATTGTTCTTTGTTGATGGGGAAATCCAGAGTAGCCCCACTTAAACAGATCACTATCCCAAGACTTGAGTTAACCGCAGCTGTTGTGGCAGTGAAAGTGGACAAGATGCTACGAGAAGAAATACAAATCCCACTTCAGCAGTCTACTTTCTGGACTGACAGTACAACAGTTCTCAAGTACATAGACATGAGACAGCTCGTTTCAAAACTTTTGTGGCAAACAGGATTGCTCTAATTCGAGAGGCTACCAAACCATCGCAATGGAGGTACGTCAGAACATCACAGAATCCTGCTGATCAGGTCACCAGAGGAATGAACGCCAAGAGCTTCATGGAAAGTGAAACATGGTTGAACGGGCCACAGTTTCTGTTGCAGCCAGAAAGTGAATGGCCACAGAGACCAGACAATGTGACTCAAAATCTGCAAAACGACCCAGAGGTCAAGAACATCCCAGTGAATACCATCACAGCTGAAGAAAAGCCTGACCCTGTCAACAGCTTGCTTCAGTACTACTCAAAATGGGACCGACTCAAAAGAGCAGTAGCTTGGATGTTGAGAGTCAAGGAAATGTTGATCCATCTGAAAGACAAAAGGAAAGAGTTACAAAGCTCAATACTTCAGTTGGAAAAGGATCCAGAGAAACAGAAGGTGCTTATCAAACAGCACATGGAAAAGTACAAATCTACCTTGGAAAAGAGAGCACTTACCTTGGAACAGTTGATGGATGCAGAAACAGAAATCATCCGATACAGTCAAGGTCAAAGCTTTCCTGAAGAGCTGAAGGCTCTCCGCAGTAACCTGTCAATCAAAAGAAACAGTCCGTTGTACAAGCTGGACCCGACCTTACAAGATGGCATGTTGAGAGTTGGAGGACGGCTGGACAGATCTGCTCTGTCAGAGGAGGCAAAGCATCCGGCAATCATCTCAAAGCACTCCAGAGTTGCCACTCTCATCTTGCAAGATGTTCATGAAAAGATTGGACATTGCGGGCGCAACTACATGTTGTCGCAGCTGAGACAAAGATTTTGGATCCCTCAAGCAAATTCAGCTATCCGGAGTATGATATCAGAATGCACGGTCTGTAGGAGACTCAGAGGTCGACTTGGAGAACAAAGATGGCAAATCTGCCTGAAGATCGTCTTCTACCAGATAAGCCACCTTTCACCAATGTAGGCGTCGACTACTTTGGACCCTTTGATGTCAAACGGGGCCGGGGTACCGTCAAAAGATATGGTGTGATATTTACCTGCCTGACCATCAGAGCAGTGCACATTGAAGTAGCGGACAGTCTCGACACCAGTTCCTGCATCAATGCTCTGTGGCGGTTCATAAGCAGAAGAGGCCAGGTCAGCATCATGCGCTCCGACAATGGCACACATTTTGTTGGCGCTGAAAAAGAATTGCGAGAGGCCATTGGAAACCTGAACCAAACACAGATTGAAAAGGCTATGCAGAAGAAGGGCATCAAATGGATTTTCAATAGTCCAGCTGCTTCCCACCAAGGAGGAGTTTGGGAGCGACAAATCCGTACTATACGAAGGATCCTCAGTGCCCTGGTGAAGAAACAGACCCTCACCGACGACAGTCTTCAAACACTCATGTGTGAGGCTGAAAGCATAATTAATAGCCGACCTATCACAAGCCCATCAGATGATCCGCACGATATTGAGGCTTTGACACCCAACCATTTGCTGCTGTTGAAAGGACAGCCCAGCATGCCACCAGGAACCTTCACCAAGGATGATGTGTATGCAAGAAGACGGTGGAGGCAAGTGCAATATCTTGCAGATTTATTCTGGAAGAGATGGACTCATGAATACCTGCCTCTTCTCCAGGAGAGGCAGAAGTGGACAAAGCTGAAAAGAAACTTCATGACTGGAGATGTAGTGCTCGTGGTTGACAATTCAGCCCCACGAAACACTTGGACAATGGGAAGAATTATCCAAACCATACCTGACTCCAGCGGAACGGTGCGCAGAGTGAAGCTGCAAACGAAAACCAGCACTCTGGAGAGGCCGATACAGAAACTGTGCTTGCTGCAAGAAGCAGTGTGAACTCAAGAGGACCACAGGATGAAGACATGTGAAGACAAAGACAAATGAGTGTTAGAATTAGAATTGTTTATTGCATGCTTAATAGATTTAAGTTAACTGGCTCCTACTATTTTTTGTGAATTTGATAATTGCTTAATTGTATTGCGTAACCAATTAGGGGCCGGATATGTAAGAGCCACTTTATGAGTTCATGTCATGATGACCTAGTTTGCTTGATTGAGCCTATTCTGTGCAGCAGTGTTTGATTTCATGTTGATTAGTGCAGCAGAGTATTCTTTTTACTGCCTTGCTTAGGTTGGTCAGCTCTTGATTGAATGTTTGTGATTGGTGCTCCTTTTTCTTTGTCCTGTCTTGTTTTAGTTTGTCAGAAGCTGTGAAGTGAAGTAGAGAGAGCACATGTTTTTCTACCACATGTTATCCCCACCATGTAACCTTACTAAGACATTTTGTACAACCTGTAATTTTTCCTTTACATCAAGTAAAGTGTTACAACTGGTACCACGTGCGTCAGATTATTTGTGCTCACAGCTTTGGAAGGTAATATATTTTGAAAAGTGAACAGAAAATATACGCCTCTATAGTATGTTAGTACAATATAACTAATGTAATGATGTAGGCTACCATCATTCTGTATAGGAGCGTATGTTGATGATGTAGGCTACCATCATTCTGTATAGGAGCGTATGAGGTCGGTCCTACCATCATTCTGTATAGGAGCGTATGAGGTCGGTCCTACCATCATTCTGTATAGGAGCGTATGAGGTCGGTCCTACCATCATTCTGTATAGGAGCGTATGTTAGTAATGATGTAGGCTACCATCATTCTGTATAGGAGCGTATGTTAGTACAATATAACTAATGTAATGA
>NW_027638697.1:242265-274765 GCF_951216825.1 Electrona antarctica
CTGCGGACAGTGCTTATGCAGTGGAAAGTAATAACTATAGGTACATTTACTTACTTTAAGTATTTCTAATTAAGTACAGCTTCGAAGTAATTGTATTATTTTCTTCTTTACTTTGTTTCCATTCCTGGTACTTCTACTTGGAAGAAGTCACATCATTAAGTGTACTTTTTACTCCGCTTCAAATATTGTAATTCTGTTAGTGGTGGAGCAGTGCCCTCTTGTGGCGGAACTTTAAAACTACAACATCAGTGATGAGTGAAAGGAAATGTTTCATAATTATCTCATAATATCAAAGTCATTAATTGATTCATGTATTACTAAATATGTTTGATATCTCACATTAGATATTAATCTATTAAAGTACCACTTCACAACTTTTCAACCTATCTTGTATTGGTCGTCATTATAATGTTTATGATAAAATACAAAAAAAAATTCTACTCCATCTGTGTCTCATAGGAGGGCTGTGGGCAGTTCAGAAACCAGTCTGTGTCTCATTGGAGGGCTGTGGGCAGTTCAGCAGTTCAGAAACCAGTCTGTGTCTCATTGGAGGGCTGTGGGCAGTTCAGAAACCAGTCTGTGTCTCATTGGAGGGCTGTGGGCAGTTCAGCAGTTCAGAAACCAGTCTGTGTCTCATTGGAGGGCTGTGGGCGGTTCAGAAACCAGTCTGTGTCTCATAGGAGGGCTGTGGGCAGTTCAGAAACCAGTCTGTGTCTCATAGGAGGGCTGTGGGAAGTTCAGAAACCAGTCTGTGTCTCATAGGAGGGCTGTGGGCAGTTCAGAAACCGGTCTGTGTCTCATAGGAGGGCTGTGGGCAGTTCAGAAACCAGTCTGTGTCTCATAGGAGGGCTGTGGGCAGTTCAGAAACCAGTCTGTGTCTCATAGGAGGGCTGTGGGCAGTTCAGAAACCCGTCCACCAGTGACATCATCAATGGGCAGATTTATTTTAAAACAAGATTATTTGGAGAGAAAAAAAACGATTTTTATTATCGCGAGAACGATGGCTTCCATTATTATTGCATTGCAACTTTTCAGGAAAATATATAAAATATACAGTAGTGAGGACCAATTTTATGAAGATAGGTTGAAAAGTGGTGAAGTGGTCCTTTAATAAATTAAATGTTTCATATTTCATAAATACATTCATCTATGAATCTATTCATAAATGTGATGTTTCATATCTCACATTAAAGACATGAATATATTAATCGCACCGTGAATACATTTATTCCACATCACGTCGATTACTCATTATGCTACACATAATGCAGTGTTGAGGCAACCTCAGTGTAAAGACGTGCCGTTTGCGTGTGATACCTTCACATGTCCTGCCAACCTGGCAACTCAGTAGATTGTCAGTAGATTGTCAGTAACAGGTCAGTAGATTGTCAGTAACAGGTCAGTAGATTGTCAGTAACAGGTCAGTAGATTGTCAGAATCAGAACAGGTCAGTAGATTGTCAGTAACAGGTCAGTAGATTGTCAGAATCAGAACAGGTCAGTAGATTGTCAGTAACAGGTCAGTAGATTGTAAACAGAACAGGTCAGTAGATTGTCAGTAACAGGTCAGTAGATTGTAAACAGAACAGGTCAGTAGATTGTCAGTAACAGGTCAGTAGATTGTAAACAGAACAGGTCAGTAGATTGTAAACAGAACAGGTCAGTAGATTGTAAACAGCACAGGTCAGTAGATTGTCAGTAACAGGTCAGTAGATTGTCAGTAACAGGTCAGTAGATTGTCAGTAACAGGTCAGTAGATTGTAATCAGAACAGGTCAGTAGATTGTCAGTAACAGGTCAGTAGATTGTAAACAGAACAGGTCAGTAGATTGTAAACAGAACAGGTCAGTAGATTGTAATCAGAACAGGTCAGTAGATTGTAATCAGAACAGGTCAGTAGATTGTCAGTAACAGGTCAGTAGATTGTTGCGAACGCAGTGATTGCGAACGCAGTGAGCATTTACTATGAGACCCAGCAGATCATGTCTGTCTGTCTGTCTGTGTGTGTGTCTGTCACGCTGTAATCAGAACAGGTCAGTAGATTGTCAGTAACAGGTCAGTAGATTGTAATGAGAACAGGTCAGTAGATTGTAAACAGAACAGGTCAGTAGATTGTCAGTAACAGGTCAGTAGATTGTAATCAGAACAGGTCAGTAGATTGTAATGAGAACAGGTCAGTAGATTGTCAGTAACAGGTCAGTAGATTGTAATGAGAACAGGTCAGTAGATTGTAAACAGAACAGGTCAGTAGATTGTCAGTAACAGGTCAGTAGATTGTAATCAGAACAGGTCAGTAGATTGTAATGAGAACAGGTCAGTAGATTGTCAGTAACAGGTCAGTAGATTGTAAACAGAACAGGTCAGTAGATTGTAATGAGAACAGGTCAGTAGATTATAAACAGAACAGGTCAGTAGATTGTCAGTAACAGGTCAGTAGATTGTAAACAGAACAGGTCAGTAGATTGTCAGTAACAGGTCAGTAGATTATAAACAGAACAGGTCAGTAGATTGTCAGTAACAGGTCAGTAGATTGTAAACAGAACAGGTCAGTAGATTGTCAGTAACAGGTCAGTAGATTGTCAGTAACAGGTCAGTAGATTGTCAGAATCAGAACAGGTCAGTAGATTGTCAGTAACAGGTCAGTAGATTGTAAACAGAACAGGTCAGTAGATTGTCAATAACAGGTCAGTAGATTGTCAGTAACAGGTCAGTAGATTATAAACAGAACAGGTCAGTAGATTGTCAGTAACAGGTCAGTAGATTGTCAGTAACAGGTCAGTAGATTGTAAACAGAACAGGTCAGTAGATTGTAATCAGAACAGGTCAGTAGATTGTAAACAGAACAGGTCAGTAGATTGTAATCAGAACAGGTCAGTAGATTGTAAACAGAACAGGTCAGTAGATTGTCAGTAACAGGTCAGTAGATTGTCAGTAACAGGTCAGTAGATTGTCAGAATCAGAACAGGTCAGTAGATTGTAATCAGAACAGGTCAGTAGATTATAAACAGAACAGGTCAGTAGATTGTCAGTAACAGGTCAGTAGATTGTAAAAAGAACAGGTCAGTAGATTGTCAGTAACAGGTCAGTAGATTGTAAAAAGAACAGGTCAGTAGATTGTAAACAGAACAGGTCAGTAGATTGTCAGTAACAGGTCAGTAGATTGTCAGTAACAGGTCAGTAGATTGTAAACAGAACAGGTCAGTAGATTGTAATCAGAACAGGTCAGTAGATTATAAACAGAACAGGTCAGTAGATTGTCAGTAACAGGTCAGTAGATTATAAACAGAACAGGTCAGTAGATTGTCAGTAACAGGTCAGTAGATTATAAACAGAACAGGTCAGTAGATTGTCAGTAACAGGTCAGTAGATTGTCAGTAACAGGTCAGTAGATTGTAAACAGAACAGGTCAGTAGATTGTCAGTAACAGGTCAGTAGATTGTCAGTAACAGGTCAGTAGATTGTAAACAGAACAGGTCTGTAGATTGTAATCAGAACAGGTCAGTAGATTGTAATCAGAACAGGTCAGTAGATTGTCAGTAACAGGTCAGTAGATTGTCAGTAACAGGTCAGTAGATTATAAACAGAACAGGTCAGTAGATTGTCAGTAACAGGTCAGTAGATTGTCAGTAACAGGACAGTAGATTGTAAACAGAACAGGTCAGTAGATTGTAATCAGTAACAGGTCAGTAGATTGTAATCAGAACAGGTCAGTAGATTGTAATCAGAACAGGTCAGTAGATTGTCAGTAACAGGTCAGTAGATTGTCAGTAACAGGTCAGTAGATTGTAATCAGAACAGGTCAGTAGATTGTAAACAGAACAGGTCAGTAGATTATAAACAGAACAGGTCAGTAGATTGTCAGTAACAGGTCAGTAGATTGTAAACAGAACAGGTCAGTAGATTGTCAGTAACAGGTCAGTAGATTATAAACAGAACAGGTCAGTAGATTGTCAGTAACAGGTCAGTAGATTGTAAACAGAACAGGTCAGTAGATTGTCAGTAACAGGTCAGTAGATTGTAATCAGAACAGGTCAGTAGATTGTCAGTAACAGGTCAGTAGATTGTAATCAGAACAGGTCAGTAGATTGTAATCAGAACAGGTCAGTAGATTGTCAGTAACAGGTCAGTAGATTGTAATCAGAACAGGTCAGTAGATTGTAATCAGAACGGGTCAGTAGATTGTAATCAGAACAGGTCAGTAGATTGTAATCAGAACAGGTCAGTAGATTGTCAGTAACAGGTCAGTAGATTGTAATCAGAACAGGTCAGTAGATTGTCAGTAACAGGTCAGTAGATTGTAAACAGAACAGGTCAGTAGATTGTCAGTAACAGGTCAGTAGATTGTCAGTAACAGGTCAGTAGATTGTAAACAGAACAGGTCTGTAGATTGTAATCAGAACAGGTCAGTAGATTGTAATCAGAACAGGTCAGTAGATTGTCAGTAACAGGTCAGTAGATTGTCAGTAACAGGTCAGTAGATTATAAACAGAACAGGTCAGTAGATTGTCAGTAACAGGTCAGTAGATTGTCAGTAACAGGACAGTAGATTGTAAACAGAACAGGTCAGTAGATTGTAATCAGTAACAGGTCAGTAGATTGTAATCAGAACAGGTCAGTAGATTGTAATCAGAACAGGTCAGTAGATTGTAATCAGAACAGGTCAGTAGATTGTCAGTAACAGGTCAGTAGATTGTCAGTAACAGGTCAGTAGATTGTAATCAGAACAGGTCAGTAGATTGTAAACAGAACAGGTCAGTAGATTATAAACAGAACAGGTCAGTAGATTGTCAGTAACAGGTCAGTAGATTGTAAACAGAACAGGTCAGTAGATTGTCAGTAACAGGTCAGTAGATTATAAACAGAACAGGTCAGTAGATTGTCAGTAACAGGTCAGTAGATT
Source organism: Electrona antarctica (assembly GCF_951216825.1). Classification (NCBI taxonomy): domain Eukaryota; kingdom Metazoa; phylum Chordata; class Actinopteri; order Myctophiformes; family Myctophidae; genus Electrona; species Electrona antarctica. The sequence continues at coordinate 247,164 of NW_027638697.1, forward strand.
GTAAACAGAACAGGTCAGTAGATTGTCAGTAACAGGTCAGTAGATTGTAAACAGAACAGGTCAGTAGATTGTAAACAGAACAGGTCAGTAGATTGTAATCAGAACAGGTCAGTAGATTGTCAGTAACAGGTCAGTAGATTGTAATGAGAACAGGTCAGTAGATTGTAAACAGAACAGGTCAGTAGATTGTCAGTAACAGGTCAGTAGATTGTAATCAGAACAGGTCAGTAGATTGTAATGAGAACAGGTCAGTAGATTGTCAGTAACAGGTCAGTAGATTGTAATGAGAACAGGTCAGTAGATTGTAAACAGAACAGGTCAGTAGATTGTCAGTAACAGGTCAGTAGATTGTAATCAGAACAGGTCAGTAGATTGTAATGAGAACAGGTCAGTAGATTGTCAGTAACAGGTCAGTAGATTGTAAACAGAACAGGTCAGTAGATTGTAATGAGAACAGGTCAGTAGATTATAAACAGAACAGGTCAGTAGATTGTCAGTAACAGGTCAGTAGATTGTAAACAGAACAGGTCAGTAGATTGTCAGTAACAGGTCAGTAGATTATAAACAGAACAGGTCAGTAGATTGTCAGTAACAGGTCAGTAGATTGTAAACAGAACAGGTCAGTAGATTGTCAGTAACAGGTCAGTAGATTGTCAGTAACAGGTCAGTAGATTGTCAGACTCAGAACAGGTCAGTAGATTGTCAGTAACAGGTCAGTAGATTGTAAACAGAACAGGTCAGTAGATTGTCAATAACAGGTCAGTAGATTGTCAGTAACAGGTCAGTAGATTATAAACAGAACAGGTCAGTAGATTGTCAGTAACAGGTCAGTAGATTGTCAGTAACAGGTCAGTAGATTGTAAACAGAACAGGTCAGTAGATTGTAATCAGAACAGGTCAGTAGATTGTAAACAGAACAGGTCAGTAGATTGTCAGTAACAGGTCAGTAGATTGTCAGTAACAGGTCAGTAGATTGTCAGAATCAGAACAGGTCAGTAGATTGTAATCAGAACAGGTCAGTAGATTATAAACAGAACAGGTCAGTAGATTGTCAGTAACAGGTCAGTATATTGTAAAAAGAACAGGTCAGTAGATTGTCAGTAACAGGTTAGTAGATTGTAAAAAGAACAGGTCAGTAGATTGTAAACAGAACAGGTCAGTAGATTGTCAGTAACAGGTCAGTAGATTGTCAGTAACAGGTCAGTAGATTGTAAACAGAACAGGTCAGTAGATTGTAATCAGAACAGGTCAGTAGATTATAAACAGAACAGGTCAGTAGATTGTCAGTAACAGGTCAGTAGATTATAAACAGAACAGGTCAGTAGATTGTCAGTAACAGGTCAGTAGATTATAAACAGAACAGGTCAGTAGATTGTCAGTAACAGGTCAGTAGATTGTCAGTAACAGGTCAGTAGATTGTAAACAGAACAGGTCAGTAGATTGTCAGTAACAGGTCAGTAGATTGTCAGTAACAGGTCAGTAGATTGTAAACAGAACAGGTCTGTAGATTGTAATCAGAACAGGTCAGTAGATTGTAATAGAACAGGTCAGTAGATTGTCAGTAACAGGTCAGTAGATTGTCAGTAACAGGTCAGTAGATTATAAACAGAACAGGTCAGTAGATTGTCAGTAACAGGTCAGTAGATTGTCAGTAACAGGACAGTAGATTGTAAACAGAACAGGTCAGTAGATTGTAATCAGTAACAGGTCAGTAGATTGTAATCAGAACAGGTCAGTAGATTGTAATCAGAACAGGTCAGTAGATTGTAATCAGAACAGGTCAGTAGATTGTCAGTAACAGGTCAGTAGATTGTCAGTAACAGGTCAGTAGATTGTAATCAGAACAGGTCAGTAGATTGTAAACAGAACAGGTCAGTAGATTATAAACAGAACAGGTCAGTAGATTGTCAGTAACAGGTCAGTAGATTGTAAACAGAACAGGTCAGTAGATTGTCAGTAACAGGTCAGTAGATTATAAACAGAACAGGGCAGTAGATTGTCAGTAACAGGTCAGTAGATTGTAAACAGAACAGGTCAGTAGATTGTCAGTAACAGGTCAGTAGATTGTAATCAGAACAGGTCAGTAGATTGTCAGTAACAGGTCAGTAGATTGTAATCAGAACAGGTCAGTAGATTGTAATCAGAACAGGTCAGTAGATTGTCAGTAACAGGTCAGTAGATTGTAATCAGAACAGGTCAGTAGATTGTAATCAGAACAGGTCAGTAGATTGTAATCAGAACAGGTCAGTAGATTGTAATCAGAACAGGTCAGTAGATTGTCAGTAACAGGTCAGTAGATTGTAATCAGAACAGGTCAGTAGATTGTAATCAGAACAGGTCAGTAGATTGTAATCAGAACAGGTCAGTAGATTGTCAGTAACATGTCAGTAGATTGTCAGTAACAGGTCAGTAGATTATAAACAGAACAGGTCAGTAGATTGTCAGTAACAGGTCAGTAGATTGTCAGTAACAGGTCAGTAGATTGTCAGTAACAGGTCAGTAGATTATAAACAGAACAGGTCAGTAGATTGTCAGTAACAGGTCAGTAGATTGTCAGTAACAGGTCAGTAGATTGTAAACAGAACAGGTCAGTAGATTATAAACAGAACAGGTCAGTAGATTGTCAGTAACAGGTCAGTAGATTGTCAGAATCAGAACAGGTCAGTGAGAAAGGGAGGCATTTTCCAAGGTGTTAAATATTAACTTTTATTCAGATTCCCTGAACAGATAGAGTTCCTCTGATGGACATGTCTTTTCAGTAGCAAAGCATTAGACATCTCTGCATTAGGCTGATGAGTGAATAATGATAATAACAATAATAATAATAATAATAATATGAATGAATATGAATAATAATAATTAGCAGCATTAGGCTGCTTAATTAAGTTGGAATGAGGTCCCCCTCTTCCTCCTAAACACACTTAATGAAGTTGCAATGAGGTCCCCTCTTCCTCCTAAACACACTTAATTAAGTTGGAATGAGGTCCCCCTCTTCCTCCTAAACACACTTAATTAAGTTGGAATGAGGTCCCCCTCTTCCTCCTAAACACACTTAATTTGTAAGCTTAAATGTTGTACGTTATGCTTCTCTTTAACTCACACACATCTAGGAAAGGCACAGAGAGACTAAAATAATAGTACAAATGAAAAGAATCATTAATAATTATACATAAACAGTTAAATTACAGCAGTTGACTCAACTGTGTGCGTGCGTGCGTGCGTGCGTGCGTGCGTGCGTGCGTGCGTGCGTGCGTGCGTGCGTGTGCGCTCACTGGACGGAAATCGACACTGCAGGTTGGGTGTAGACCAAGCCCCCAGTGCAGCTCCCCAACGTTGAAGCACTGGGCCCTAGTGGTGAGAGCTGGGACTGCAGGCGGACCCGTGGAGTTATGACAAAGTGCAGCTGGGGTTTAAAATGTAGCGCTCCGTTTGCACTTCGTAGTGCAGTGCATTTTGGGTAGTGTAGTGTAACTGCAGGTTGGGTGTAGTAGTGTAGCGTAGTGCAGTGCATTTTGGGTAGTGTAGTGTAACTGCAGGTTGGGTGTAGTAGTGTAGCGTAGTGCAGTGCATTTTGGGTAGTGTAGTGTAACTGCAGGTTGGGTGTAGTCCGGGCAGGACTACAGTCGGGCGTCCGGTGCGGTCACTAGAGTCTGTGGTGGTATTTTACCCGCTGTGGAGACAGAGAGACAGACAGGTATTCTACCAGATGTGGAGACAGACAGACAGACAGGTATTCTACCAGATGTGGAGACAGACAGACAGACAGACAGACAGACAGGTATTCTATACCAGATGTGGAGACAGACAGACAGGCAGGTATTCTACCAGATGTGGAGACAGACAGACAGACAGACAGACAGACAGACAGACAGACAGACAGACAGACAGACAGACAGACAGACAGACAGACAGACAGACAGACAGACAGACAGACAGACAGACAGGTATTCTATACCAGATGTGGAGACAGACAGACAGACAGACAGACAGACAGACAGACAGACAGACAGACAGACAGACAGACAGACAGACAGACAGACAGGTATTCTATACCAGATGTGGAGACAGACAGACAGACAGACAGGTATTCTACCAGATGTGGAGACAGACAGACAGACAGACAGACAGGTATTCTACCAGATGTGGAGACAGACAGACAGACAGACAGACAGACAGACAGACAGACAGACAGACAGACAGACAGACAGACAGACAGACAGACAGACAGGCAGATACGAGCATCTATGATGCACCGTTAAAAGTAATAAAATACAAAGAATAAATTATGAAGTGTGTAGAACCCTACCCAGTGTGTATTAGTAGAACCCTACCCAGTGTGTATTAGTAGAACCCTACCCAGTATGTATTAGTAGAACCCTACCCAGTATGTATTAGTAGAACCCTACCCAGTATGTCTAAGTAGAACCCTACCCAGTATGTATTAGTAGAACCCTACCCATTATGTCTGAGTAGAACCCTACCCATTATGTCTAAGTAGAACCCTACCCAGTATGTATAAGTAGAACCCTACCCAGTATGTCTAAGTAGAACCCTACCCAGTATGTATTAGTAGAACCCTACCCAGTATGTATTAGTAGAACCCTACCCAGTATGTATAAGTAGAACCCTACCCAGTATGTATTAGTAGAACCCTACCCAGTATGTATTAGTAGAACCCTACCCAGTATGTATTAGTAGAACCCTACCCAGTATGTATAAGTAGAACCCTACCCAGTATGTATTAGTAGAACCCTACCCAGTATGTATTAGTAGAACCCTACCCAGTATGTATTAGTAGAACCCTACCCAGTATGTATTAGTAGAACCCTACCCAGTATGTATTAGTAGAACCCTACCCAGTATGTATTAGTAGAACCCTACCCAGTATGTATTAGTAGAACCCTACCCAGTATGTATTAGTAGAACCCTACCCAGTATGTATAAGTAGAACCCTACCCAGTATGTATAAGTAGAACCCTACCCAGTATGTATAAGTAGAACCCTACCCAGTATGTATAAGTAGAACCCTACCCAGTATGTATAAGTAGAACCCTACCCAGTATGTATAAGTAGAACCCTACCCAGTATGTATTAGTAGAACCCTACCCAGTATGTATAAGTAGAACCCTACCCAGTATGTCTGCAATCCTCCTGATGGCTGTCCTGTCAGCTCTGTACTCGTTGTGTTCACCTCTGGAAGCATGAAGACAGTATTTCATTGAGACACTTCAGCTCAGATTGACCATAAACCATTTATTGCAAAGCTATTGCATGTTAGTATGGCGGTGGCTCTGCTCATGTGATGAGGCCGGGGATGTGGGCCGTTCACGCAGACGCCGCACAAGCTGCTTGACAGCTCAGCATGGAGAAAGAGTAGTGAGCTGAGGCTGCTTAAGTAGGCCGCCTGAATTGCACTGTGGGAATGAGGGCGTGGCCTGGAGAGGCAGTTGATTTAAAGGACCTATAACAATTTCTGTTTTTGGGGCTCCCATATGTGTTTTCTATCCCCACAAATAACCAATTTTGAACAATCAGGCTTTCATATCATATTGGTGCTTTAATGGAAATTGCTCTCAGGAACAGCTCAACTGATATACACACATACTGCATATAATTAATAACCATCTGCCTTCTGTGCCGCAATGAACTAACGCTAGGCTTGATTAGACACACACACACACACACACACACACACACACACACACACACACACACACACACACACACACACACACACACACACACACTGTCCTGTCAGCTCTGTACTCGTTGTGTACAGAGCCTCTGGAAGCATGAAGACAGCATTAGACACACTGACGTGACGTCCAACCCAGGGGGTCACCTTGGTTGACCTCCTACAGAGGTCGGGGGTCACCAACATGTCCTACAGAGGTCGGGGGTCACCAACATGTCCTACAGAGGTCGGGGGTCACCAACATGTCCTACAGAGGTCAGGGGTCACCAACACGGCTGTACCGTGGCAGAGACCTGGTCATGTCTGTGGCAAATGTTCCATCTCTCAGAGTTACAGACCTGTTGTGATCATTCAGAGCTATCTATTTATGGTAATATTACTGTCCACTCATCCGTGGCAAAAATGGAATGTTGTGTCCACCACAAGCCAACATGGCGATGAGCCCTGATCCTACCACCAGAGAAGAGGCTGTAATAATAATACTAATACATTTTATTTATAAGGTGCCTTTCAGGGCACTCAAGGTCGCCGTACAGGTTAAAGAGAGTTGATACAAAAACACAGTTAAAAGCAAAACAAAACTAGGGCACAGCTTGCAGCAGAGGTCAGCCATATGCCTGCCTAAACAGGTGGGTTTTGAGGTGAGTTTGGAATATGGTGATAGATTCCATGTTTCTGATGTCAGGGGGGAGGGAGTTCCAGAGGTGAGGGGCAGAGCGGCTGAAGGCTCTTGACCCCATGGTGGAGAGACGGGCTGGGAGGACTTTCAGAGTGATGGAGGAGGCAGACCTAAGAGACCGGGTGGGGATGTTGACGTGGACAAGGTCAGACAGGTATGGGGGGGCGATGTTATGAATGGCTTTGAATGTATGGAGGAGGATCTTGAAGTCGATACGGTATTTGATGGGGAGCCAGTGGAGTCGGTGTAAAACTTGTTGCTGTGTCACCATTATACTGGTCCTACCACCAGAGCCTGTGTCACCATTATACTGGTCCTACCACCAGAGCCTGTGTCACCATTATACTGGTCCTACCACCAGAGCCTGTGTCACCATTATACTGGTCCTACCACCAGAGAAGAGCCTGTGTCACCATTATACTGGTCCTACCACCAGAGCCTGTGTCACCATTATACTGGTCCTACCACCAGAGCCTGTGTCACCATTATACTGGTCCTACCACCAGAGAAGAGCCTGTGTCACCATTATACTGGTCCTACCACCAGAGCCTGTGTCACCATTATACTGGTCCTACCACCAGAGAAGAGCCTGTGTCACCATTATACTGGTCCTACCACCAGAGCCTGTGTCACCATTATACTGGTCCTACCACCAGCGCCTGTGTCACCATTATACTGGTCCTACCACCAGAGCCTGTGTCACCATTATACTGGTCCTACCACCAGAGCCTGTGTCACCATTATACTGGTCCTACCACCATGTGTCACCATTATACTGGTCCTACCACCAGAGCCTGTGTCACCATTATACTGGTCCTACCACCAGAGAAGAGCCTGTGTCACCATTATACTGGTCCTACCACCAGAGCCTGTGTCACCATTATACTGGTCCTACCACCAGCGCCTGTGTCACCATTATACTGGTCCTACCACCAGAGCCTGTGTCACCATTATACTGGTCCTACCACCAGAGCCTGTGTCACCATTATACTGGTCCTACCACCATGTGTCACCATTATACTGGTCCTACCACCAGAGCCTGTGTCACCATTATACTGGTCCTACCACCAGAGCCTGTGTCACCATTATACTGGTCCTACCACCAGATAAAAGCATGTGTCACCATTATACTGGTCCTACCACCAGAGCCTGTGTCACCATTAAACTGGTCCTACCACCAGAGCCTGTGTCACCAGTATACTGGTCCTACCACCAGAGCCTGTGTCACCATTAAACTGGTCCTACCACCAGAGCCTGTGTCACCATTATACTGGTCCTACCACCAGATAAAAGCATGTGTCACCATTATACTGGTCCTACCACCAGAGCCTGTGTCACCATTATACTGGTCCTACCACCAGATAAAAGCATGTGTCACCATTATACTGGTCCTACCACCAGAGCCTGTGTCACCATTATACTGGTCCTACCACCAGAGCCTGTGTCACCATTAAACTGGTCCTACCACCAGAGCCTGTGTCACCATTATACTGGTCCTACCACCAGAGCCTGTGTCACCATTAAACTGGTCCTACCACCAGAGCCTGTGTCACCATTATACTGGTCCTACCACCAGAGCCTGTGTCACCATTATACTGGTCCTACCACCATGTGTCACCATTATACTGGTCCTACCACCAGAGCCTGTGTCACCATTATACTGGTCCTACCACCAGAGCCTGTGTCACCATTATACTGGTCCTACCACCATGTGTCACCATTATACTGGTCCTACCACCAGAGCCTGTGTCACCATTATACTGGTCCTACCACCAGATAAAAGCATGTGTCACCATTATACTGGTCCTACCACCAGAGCCTGTGTCCCTATTATACTGGTCCTACCACCAGATAAAAGCATGTGTCACCATTATACTGGTCCTACCACCAGAGCCTGTGTCACCATTATACTGGTCCTACCACCAGAGCCTGTGTCACCATTAAACTGGTCCTACCACCAGAGCCTGTGTCACCATTATACTGGTCCTACCACCAGAGCCTGTGTCACCATTAAACTGGTCCTACCACCAGAGCCTGTGTCACCATTATACTGGTCCTACCACCAGAGCCTGTGTCACCATTAAACTGGTCCTACCACCAGAGCCTGTGTCACCATTATACTGGTCCTACCACCAGAGCCTGTGTCACCATTATACTGGTCCTACCACCATGTGTCACCATTATACTGGTCCTACCACCAGAGCCTGTGTCACCATTATACTGGTCCTACCACCAGAGCCTGTGTCACCATTATACTGGTCCTACCACCATGTGTCACCATTATACTGGTCCTACCACCAGAGCCTGTGTCACCATTATACTGGTCCTACCACCAGAGCCTGTGTCACCATTATACTGGTCCTACCACCAGATAAAAGCATGTGTCACCATTATACTGGTCCTACCACCAGAGCCTGTGTCACCATTAAACTGGTCCTACCACCAGAGCCTGTGTCACCATTATACTGGTCCTACCACCAGAGCCTGTGTCACCATTAAACTGGTCCTACCACCAGAGCCTGTGTCACCATTATACTGGTCCTACCACCAGATAAAAGCATGTGTCACCATTATACTGGTCCTACCACCAGAGCCTGTGTCACCATTATACTGGTCCTACCACCAGATAAAAGCATGTGTCACCATTATACTGGTCCTACCACCAGAGCCTGTGTCACCATTATACTGGTCCTACCACCAGAGCCTGTGTCACCATTAAACTGGTCCTACCACCAGAGCCTGTGTCACCATTATACTGGTCCTACCACCAGAGCCTGTGTCACCATTAAACTGGTCCTACCACCAGAGCCTGTGTCACCATTATACTGGTCCTACCACCAGAGCCTGTGTCACCATTATACTGGTCCTACCACCATGTGTCACCATTATACTGGTCCTACCACCAGAGCCTGTGTCACCATTATACTGGTCCTACCACCAGAGCCTGTGTCACCATTATACTGGTCCTACCACCATGTGTCACCATTATACTGGTCCTACCACCAGAGCCTGTGTCACCATTATACTGGTCCTACCACCAGAGCCTGTGTCACCATTATACTGGTCCTACCACCAGAGCCTGTGTCACCATTATACTGGTCCTACCACCAGAGCCTGTGTCACCATTATACTGGTCCTACCACCATGTGTCACCATTATACCTTTGTCTGTTTCCACACTCACTCCAGACTCGGTCGGACAGAAAACTCTCTGTATTATAACGTTTTCCCCCGTAAACGAATGCTCTACTTTGTCGTTCTATGTCACACAAACGTAGCAAAACAAATGCAATTTTTTGCTATATTTGAATTGGAATCTATACTTACATCCTCAGCTTTGTTACTGCTCCCAGTCGAAGCAGGAATCTATACTTACATCCTCAGCTTTGTTACTGCTCCCAGTCGAAGCAGGAATCTATACTTACATCCTCAGCTTTGTTACTGCTCCCAGTCGAAGCAGGGCAGATAAGGCGTTCTTTTGGGTATCGGATGAAAGTGCTTCATAGGTGTGTAGCTCCCCTGTGTGGTGAAAAGACAGAACAACAGGGAGGGTTGATTGACTAGAATAGTAAAAAAACATTAAAGAAATCACACCTGTGTGAAGTGAGGGGCGCTCTTATCATCGTACATCATCATGACTTGACATGTCCATTTGCTCAGACACATATTGACGTAAATTCTCCATTCATTGTCAATGGGAATTTAACAAAAATACAGATTGGCTCGTCTACATAGGCCTATGATGTAAATTCTCCATTCATTGTCAATGGGAATTTAATGTTTGTGTTAGGCCAAAAATCTACACTATTAGCTGAATATAGAGAGAAAATAAAGTTTAAGTTTACGTAGAACATGTTTTACCTGACAGGATGAGGCTGGTCGCTAGGCTCCGTAAAGCAGGGACAAACTGTTTGTCCGAGAACACCCGATGTCGCTCCTCACACAGGTGGCTGAACACGACCTGGGCGGACACACACACGCACGCACGCAGAAACTTATGGAATACCTTTTTTGTTGTGTTTTGGGTCAATGTATTAATTTATGTTAGGTAGCCATGTAATAAGCGGGATAATATCTGGCCAGGTGGATGTTGGCATATAATTCACCTTCAGGGAGTTATATATCCCGACAATGACCACCTAGCCAGATATTACCCCTTACTTATAGCATTCTATGTAGACATAGCACTATAGCCTATAGTATATATGCATAATTTAATTATATAGATATTCTACTGGCTTTGTGCCAAGGACCCACAGAATGATAATGTATTTTAAGGACCCACAGAATGATAATGTATTTTAAGGACCCACAGAATGATAATGTATTTTAAGGACCCACAGAATGATAATGTATTTTAAGGACCCACAGAATGATAATGTATTTTAAGGACCCACAGAATGATAATGTATTTTAAGGACCCACAGAATGATAATGTATTTTAAGGACCCACAGAATGATAATGTATTTTAAGGACCCACAGAATGATAATGTATTTTGGCCGCAGACCTCCCCACCTGAGAAGCTTTTGTGCCACCAGGGACCACCAGGGACCGCCAGAAGAGAATTTTTGTGTTAAATAAGGCAAAACACTTTCACGATTTTTCTAAAATGTTCAAAAGATGCGAGCTTGTATATCATTATCTGCTATATATATATATTAGAACTGCTGTTGTCAACAACTAACCTTGTATATCATTATCTGCTATATATATATATTAGAACTGCTGTTGTCAACAACTAACCTTGTATATCATTATCTGCTATATATATATTTAGAACTGCTGTTGTCAACAACTAACCTTGTATATCATTATCTGCTATATATATATATTAGAACTGCTGTTGTCAACAACTAACCTTGTATATCATTATCTGCTATATATATATATATATTAGAACTGCTGTTGTCAACAACTAACCTTGTATATCATTATCTGCTATATATATATATATATATATTTGTAGAACTGCTGTTGTCAACAACTAACCTGATACGTGTCTATGAAGGGCCGCAGCAATGCGCGCAGGAAGGAAGTGGTCTGTAGCCCCGCCTCTGCCTGCATCACTTCCTGTTGGCCGGTGTGGACCGCCCCACATTTGCTCAGAAGGGAGCATGCCTCCTGGAAGTCCTGTCATAACATGTTATAGTAGGAAGTCCTGTCATAACATGTTATAGTAGGAAGTCCTGTCATAACATGTTATTGTTATAGTTGGAAGTCCTGTCATAACATGTTATAGTAGGAAGTCCTGTCATAACATATTATTGTTATAACATGTTATAGTAGGAAGTCCTGTCATAACATGTTATAGTAGGAAGTCCTGTTATAACATGTTATAGTAGGAAGTCCTGTCATAACACATTATAGTAGGAAGTCCTGTTATAACATGTTATAGTAGGAAGTCCTGTTATAACATGTTATAGTAGGAAGTCCTGTTATAACATGTTATAGTAGGAAGTCCTGTCATAACATGGTATAGTAGGAAGTCCTGTTATAACATGTTATAGTAGGAAGTCCTGTCATAACATGGTATAGTAGGAAGTCCTGTTATAACATGTTATAGTAGGAAGTCCTGTCATAACATGTTATAGTAGGAAGTCCTGTCATAACATGTTATTGTCACAGTAGGGATGCACAATATCATCGAAATCAGCCATATCGGCCATAAAAATCGGTATCGGATGGGTCTCAAAATAATCCAGATTATTTTCACAGATATTGATGACACTATAGACTAGCACCGAAGTCTGACGTCACTTTCAGTAGAGGGAGCCAGTCCACAGGTTCATGTGTTTTTGAGTGGTGTAAACCACTCCTACAACTGGCTTTGTTAGTCTGTCTGTCTGTCTGTCTGTCTGTCTGTGCAGAAAAAATTAGCATGGTTGCTACGGTCACCCAGTTCACCCGGGTGTGATTTCATTACGTCAGACATTACGTCAGACCACAGCTGATCAGGCTATATAAGACCTTACACCACTCAGTTCACACGGGTGTGATTTTTTTATTTGCATTGAAATCCCCATAGGGGGATTTTACGTCGCTTCATATAAGAACTGTGTTTGAAAAATAATCTGGCCTTTCTGTCAGGGGGGTGGCTGTGCGTCGTTATTGATGTCCATTCATATTTGATACAGCCAGTTTCTGGAGAAAATGGAATTAATGTGGCCGCAAAAGCCTTGAAACTACAATGAAAGCAATGGCGCTGCTAATATACGTCACGTCCAGCTGTCAACAAATTGTTCCTGAGATTCCTCGTTGACGTGTGCGTGCGTGCGTGCGTGCGTGCGTGCGTGCGTGCGTGCGTGCGTGCGTGCGTGTCACTTACCTCAGAGCGCCTGTGAGGAACGAAGATGAACTCGTTGGAGAAGACCTCCTGGAGGAAGCTGAAGTAACTCAGGAGATCATCTGAGAACACACAGATGACACGGTGTGTGCGTGTGTGTGCGTGCTCTGGGTGACCAGCAGGGGTCTCCCTCCTACCTGTGTGTGTGCTCTGGGTGTAGTTCATGGCCGTGGCCAGCAGGGGTCTCCCTCCTACCTGTGTGTGTGCTCTGGGTGTAGTTCATGGCCGTGGCCAGCAGGGGTCTCCCTCCTACCTGTGTGTGTGCTCTGGGTGTAGTTCATGGCCGTGGCCAGCAGGGCGGGGCGTACGAACACGTGCAGCGTCTGATTCCTGTACGATCCCACCGTGAGCACGGCCGCCGCTCGCCTGGCCACGCCCTCCTCCACCTCCTCCTCCTCCCCACTGATTGGCCGCCTCCCCGCCGGCCCCTCCTCCTCCAGCAGGTAGACACGACCCTCAGTGCGGCGGGCCACGGCGTGATGGAGCGCCATGCTGGATGACATCACGTCTGAGGCGGGCGCGTGTTCTGCATGGCAACGTTTTGACATGAGCCGTTAGTTCAACGACCCCAAAGTGGGGTCCGGGGACCCCCAGGGGTCCTTGAGGGAGTTCCAGGGGGTCCCCAGCTATATGGTAGTTAGGAACCAAATGGACCCTTATGGGTCTGTAACTCTGAGAGGGTACAAATGGAACCAAACATTGGTTCCATTTGTACCCTCTCAGAGTTAAATTACAACATTGATTTTACAATGAATTGGGGGTTCCAGAGATAGAAATGCCATTAAATGGGGGGTCTATAGACTAATGCATGTCAAATTGGGGGTCCTTGAAATTAAACGGGTTGAGAATCACTGCTAGAGCCGTAAACATCTTCTCTTATTGGGGGGTCCCTGGCATATATTTTCAAATGGGGGTCCGCGGGGCTAATTAGAGTCAATTTGGGGGTCCTTTGGGACATGAAAAAGCTTGGGAACCCTAAACCCTAAACTCCAACGCCAACGACCCTAAACTCACTGAACGCCAACGACATAGCATAGCACCCGTTCGTGCGGCAGATCTGTGCTCGATTGGTTTTGCCTGCAGCCAGATGGAGGCCATGCCCACAAAGGAGGGGCCTGCGGGGGGGGGGGGGGGGTCATTTATAGGCCTTTATCGCGTATTTACGTCTCAGTTCGATCGTATTGAACAAAGCGACTCAGCGGCAAATCTGCGTTACCGCCCGGTCGAAATATGATTGCTTCTTCTATAGTTTATATAGTATATATATATAGTTAATATGAATGCTTCTATCTATAGTTTGTCAAAATGTTACGTCACCAAACGAAGGGTGGCGTCTGCAAAGCTAGCGGCGCCATTTTTGTGGGATTTAAACACTAGCCCACATGACTCAGAATAGAGTGACGGTGGTCTGTTTTCTCGTTCCTGGCGACAATGCAGTGACCAACACCAGGATGGAAAGAAAAAACATCGGGCTCGACATACCTTACTGTTACAAGCACCATTTGTGAGATGTCAGTTTGGTCGTTTGTTGAACTCCCTCTGGTGTTTAAAAAAAGAACGCACACGGATAGTCGCTCACTGTGTAAACAAACCAGACAATCCCAGAAGTATGGCGGCCGCTACCACGTCACACACATATGTTGACGCCCCTCAAGGAGATTTTGGTACGCTACTACGCTCTATAGACTCTTAGATAGATGTTGTTGACATTAGCTTTAGCCGATCCTCGCTAGCTGTTTGAGGGAGGCGGAAATGGCTTTCTCCTACAGGCGAAATAGAACGAGAGTCTATGGTGGCAGTCACCGACTTCAGGGTACTGCCCCTGGCAGTCATTATCCATCCATCCATCCATCCATCCATCCATCCACTCACCAGGCCAGTTTAGGCGAGCTCCAAAGTCCAGCGCCAGCTGCCTGAGCCAGAGGGTCCTCTGGACCAGTTGGTCCCACGGCAGACCCTCCTCCGTGGGGGTGAGGAGGGTGGGTTTCTGGTCCCACGGCAGACCCTCCTCCGCGGGCTTCTGGAGCAGCAGGCAGGCCATTAGGGACCAGGGGCTGAGCACAGAGCTCTCCTCCTGGGCCCGCAGCACCAGGTGAGCCAGCCAGCTGACGCAGTCCTCGGTGTCTGTGCTGGGCCTCTGAGGGAGGTCCCTGAGGGGTGGATGGGAGACTCAGTGAGTGTCTGTGCTGGGCCTCTGAGGGAGGTCCCTGAGGGGTGGGCCTCTGAGGGAGGTCCCTGAGGGGTGGGCCTCTGAGGGAGGTCCCTGAGGGGTGGGCCTCTGAGGGAGGTCCCTGAGGGGTGGGCCTCTGGGGGAGGTCCCTGAGGGGTGGGCCTCTGAGGGAGGTCCCTGAGGGGTGGGCCTCTGAGGGAGGTCCCTGAGGGGTGGGCCTCTAAGGGAGGTCCCTGAGGGGTGGGCAAATGGTGCATTTATATAGCGCCTTTATCCAAGGCGCTTTGCATTGTGCATTACATTCACCCATTCACACACACATTCATACACCGATTGCGGCGGAAGCCATGCAAGGTACCAACCAGCACATCGGGAGCAATTTGGGGTTCAGTGTCTTGCCCAAGGACACTTCGACATGTAGACAGGAGGAGCCGGGATTCGAACCGCCGACCCATGGATCATTGGACGACCTGCTCTACCTCTTGAGCCACAGTCGCCCCAGACGTGGGCCTCTGAGGGAGGTCCCTGAGGGGGTGGGCCTCTGAGGGAGGTCCCTGAGGGGTGGGCCTCTGAGGGAGGTCCCTGAGGGGTGGGCCTCTGAGGGAGGTCCCTGAGGGGTGGGCCTCTGAGGGAGGTCCCTGAGGGGTGGGCCTCTGAGGGAGGTCCCTGAGGGGTGGGCCTCTGAGGGAGGTCCCTGAGGGGTGGGCCTCTGAGGGAGATCCCTGAGGGGTGGGCCTCTGAGGGAGGTCCCTGAGGGGTGGGCCTCTGAGGGAGGTCCCTGAGGGGTGGGCCTCTGAGGGAGGTCCCTGAGGGAGGTCCCTGAGGGGTGGGCATCTGAGGGAGGTCCCTGAGGGGTGGGCCTCTGAGGGAGGTCCCTGAGGGGTGGGCCTCTGAGGGAGGTCCCTGAGGGGTGGGCCTCTGAGGGAGGTCCCTGAGGGGTGGGCCTCTGAGGGAGGTCCCTGAGGGGTGGGCCTCTGAGGGAGGTCCCTGAGGGGTGGGCCTCTGAGGGAGGTCCCTGAGGGGTGGGCCTCTAAGGGAGGTCCCTGAGGGGTGGGCAAATGGTGCATTTATATAGCGCCTTTATCCAAGGCGCTTTGCATTGTGCATTACATTCACCCATTCACACACACATTCATACACCGATTGCGGCGGAAGCCATGCAAGGTACCAACCAGCACATCGGGAGCAATTTGGGGTTCAGTGTCTTGCCCAAGGACACTTCGACATGTAGACAGGAGGAGCCGGGATTCGAACCGCCGACCCATGGATCATTGGACGACCTGCTCTACCTCTTGAGCCACAGTCGCCCCAGACGTGGGCCTCTGAGGGAGGTCCCTGAGGGGGTGGGCCTCTGAGGGAGGTCCCTGAGGGGTGGGCCTCTGAGGGAGGTCCCTGAGGGGTGGGCCTCTGAGGGAGATCCCTGAGGGGTGGGCCTCTGAGGGAGGTCCCTGAGGGGTGGGCCTCTGAGGGAGGTCCCTGAGGGGTGGGCCTCTGAGGGAGGTCCCTGAGGGAGGTCCCTGAGGGGTGGGCATCTGAGGGAGGTCCCTGAGGGGTGGGCCTCTGAGGGAGGTCCCTGAGGGGTGGGCCTCTGAGGGAGGTCCCTGAGGGGTGGGCCTCTGAGGGAGGTCCCTGAGGGGTGGGCCTCTGAGGGAGGTCCCTGAGGGGTGGGCCTCTGAGGGAGATCCCTGAGGGGTGGGCCTCTGAGGGAGGTCCCTGAGGGGTGGGCCTCTGAGGGAGGTCCCTGAGGGGTGGGCCTCTGAGGGAGGTCCCTGAGGGAGGTCCCTGAGGGGTGGGCATCTGAGGGAGGTCCCTGAGGGGTGGGCCTCTGAGGGAGGTCCCTGAGGGGTGGGCCTCTGAGGGAGGTCCCTGAGGGGTGGGCCTCTGAGGGAGGTCCCTGAGGGGTGGGCCTCTGAGGGAGGTCCCTGAGGGGTGGGCCTCTGAGGGAGGTCCCTGAGGGGTGGGCCTCTGCGGGAGGTCCCTGAGGGGTGGGCCTCTGAGGGAGGTCCCTGAGGGGTGGGTGGGAGACTCAGTGAGCCTGGGCAGCATTGCTTTTGGGGTTTATGATCCGGTCGGGAGCGAATTATATTGTTCCGTCATGTTCTGTCTGGTTCCGTCATGGTCTGTCTTATATATACAGAGTTGCCACAAAAGCAATTCACCCTTTTGTCAAGACCCGCCCGTGGCTGTGCCCCTCTTCGAACCCATTGGTTGCCGTTTCGTGGTTGGACAAAAATCTCCTCTCTCTCCATCCACTACCATTGAAATAAGATGTTTTTCAGTTGCTTCGTATTGATATTCTGTGAGTTCAGTTCTTATATTAAACTGTCAGTGGTGTCAGTAAAAAGGAACATCACAGGTGACTGCAGGGCAGATGTTTGTTTTTAGTTTTTTCCAAAAATTATATTTTAGCAAATTCAATATAAGCAAGGCGGAACAAGGGCGGAACAAAGCAGAAAGAGCCTGCTGGTTGGTCAGTCAGGGACCAATCAGAAAGGCTGACAAAGGGTGAATTGACAAAATAAACGGTGTTCAATTGAACCAACCAATACCAACCAATACAGCTGTCAGCTGTCGCTGACAGCTGTCAATCACCCCTGTACCAGGCCTGTTACCTTTCTCATGATAAGGAAATCACATGTTACATTTTCTTTTCATAAAAATAACAATAATGCACAGGTTAAACAAAGCAGGATAACATAAGCATGTGCTGTTGTCACAACTGTACCATGGAACGAGGTTGTACTGCCCCTAGTGGAACGAGGTTGTACTGCCCCCTAGTGGAACGAGGTTGTACTGCCCCCTAGTGGAACGAGGTTGTACTGCCCCCTAGTGGAATGAGGTTGTACTGCCCCCTAGTGGAACGAGGTTGTACTGCCCCTAGTGGAACGAGGTTGTACTGCCCCTAGTGGAATGAGGTTGTACTGCCCCTAGTGGAACGAGGTTGTACTGCCCCCTAGTGGAATGAGGTTGTACTGCCCCTAGTGGAATGAGGTTGTACTGCCCCTAGTGGAACGAGGTTGCACTGCCCCCTAGTGGAATGAGGTTGTACTGCCCCTAGTGGAATGAGGTTGTACTGCCCCCTAGTGGAATGAGGTTGTATTGCCCCTAGTGGAATGAGGTTGTACTGCCCCTAGTGGAACGAGGTTGTACTGCCCCCTAGTGGAATGAGGTTGTACTGCCCCCTAGTGGAACGAGGTTGTACTGCCCCTAGTGGAACGAGGTTGTACTGCCCCTAGTGGAATGAGGTTGTACTGCCCCTAGTGGAACGAGGTTGTACTGCCCCTAGTGGAATGAGGTTGTACTGCCCCCTAGTGGAATGAGGTTGTACTGCCCCCTAGTGGAATGACGTTGTACTGCCCCTAGTGGAACGAGGTTGTACTGCCCCTAGTGGAACGAGGTTGTACTGCCCCTAGTGGAACGAGGTTGTACTGCCCCTAGTGGAATGAGGTTGTACTGCCCCTAGTGGAATGAGGTTGTACTGCCCCTAGTGGAACGAGGTTGTACTGCCCCTAGTGTAACGAGGTTGTACTGCCCCCTAGTGGAACGAGGTTGTACTGCCCCTAGTGGAATGAGGTTGTACTGCCCCTAGTGGAACGAGGTTGTACTGCCCCCTAGTGGAATGAGGTTGTACTGCCCTAGTGGAATGAGGTTTTACTGCCCCCTAGTGGAATGAGGTTGTACTGCCCCTAGTGGAACGAGGTTTTACTGCCCCCTAGTGGAACGAGGTTGTACTGCCCCTAGTGGAATGAGGTTGTACTGCCCCTAGTGGAATGAGGTTGTACTGCCCCTAGTGGAATGAGGTTGTACTGCCCCTAGTGGAATGAGGTTGTACTGCCCCCTAGTGAAATGAGGTTGTACTGCCCCTAGTGGAACGAGGTTGTACTGCCCCTAGTGGAATGAGGTTGTACTGCCCATAGTGGAATGAGGTTGTACTGCCCCTAGTGTAATGAGGTTGTACTGCCCATGAGGTTGTACTGCCCCTAGTGGAATGAGGTTGTACTGCCCCTAGTGGAACGAGGTTGTACTGCCCCTAGTGGAACGAGGTTGTACTGCCCATGAGGTTGTACTGCCCCTAGTGGAATGAGGTTGTACTGCCCCTAGTGGAACGAGGTTGTACTGCCCCTAGTGGAACGAGGTTGTACTGCCCCTAGTGGAATGAGGTTGTAATACCCCTAGTGGAACGAGGTTGTACTGCCCATAGTGGAATGAGGTTGTACTGCCCCTAGTGGAACGAGGTTGTACTGCCCCTAGTGGAATGAGGTTGTACTGCCCCTAGTGGAACGAGGTTGTACTGCCCCTAGTGGAATGAGGTTGTACTGGTTGTAATGCCCCTAGTGGAACGAGGTTGTACTTCCCCTAGTGGAACGAGGTTGTATTGCCCCCTAGTGGAACGAGGTAGTACTGCCCCCTAGTGGAACGAGGTTGTACTGCCACCTAGTGGAACGAGGTTGTACTGCCCCTAGTGGAACGAGGTTGTACGGCCCCCTAGTGGAACGAGGTTGTACTGCCCCCTAGTGGAACGAGGTTGTACTGCCCCTAGTGGAATGAGGTTGTACTGCCCCTAGTGGAACAAGGTTGTACTGCCCCTAGTGGAACAAGGTTGTACTGCCCCTAGTGGAATGAGGTTGTACTGCCCCTAGTGGAATGAGGTTGTACTGCCCCTAGTGGAATGAGGTTGTACTGCCCCTAGCGGAATGAGGTTGGACTGCCCCCTAGTGGAATGAGGTTGTACTGCCCCTAGTGGAATGAGGTTGTACTTCCCCCTAGTGGAATGAGGTTGTACTGCCCCTAGTGGAATTAGGTTGTACTGCCCCCTAGTGGAATGAGGTTGTACTGCCCCTAGTGGAATGAGGTTGTACTGCCCCCCTAGTGGAATGAGGTTGTACTACCCCTAGTGAAATGAGGTTGTACTGCCCCTAGTGGAATGAGGTTGTACTGCCCCTAGTGGAACGAGGTTGTACTGCCCCTAGTGGAACGAGGTTGTACTGCCCCTTGTGGAACGAGGTTGTACTGCCCCCTAGTGGAATGAGGTTGTACTGCCCCCTAGTGGAATGAGGTTGTACTGCCCCCTAGTGGAATGAGGTTGTACTGCCCCCTAGTGGAATGAGGTTGTACTGCCCCCCTAGTGGAACAAGGTTGTACTGCCCCTAGTGGAACGAGGTTGTACTGTCCCCTAGTGGAATGAGGTTGTACTGCCCCTAGTGGAACGAGGTTGTACTGCCCCTAGTGTAATGAGGTTGTACTGCCCCTAGTGGAATGAGTTTGTACTGCCCCTAGTGGAATGAGTTTGTACTGCCCCTAGTGGAATGAGGTTGTACTGCCCCTAGTGTAATGAGGTTGTACTGCCCCCTAGTGGAACGAGGTTGTACTGCCCCTAGTGGAACGAGGTTGTACTGCCCCCTAGTGGTACGAGGTTGTACTGCCCCTAGTGGAATGAGGTTGTACTGCCCCTAGTGGAACGAGGTTGAACTGCCCATAGTGGAATGAGGTTGTACTGCCCCTAGTGGAATGAGGTTGTACTGCCCCCTAGTGGAATGAGGTTGTACTGCCCCCTAATGGAATGAGGTTGTACTACCCCCTAATGCAATGAGGTTGTACTGCCCCGAATGTAATGAGGTTGTACTGCCCCTAATGGAATGAGGTTGTACTACCCCCTAATGAAATTAGGTTGTACTGCCCCCGAATGTAATGAGGTTGCACTGCCCCTAATGAAATGAGGTTGTACTGCCCCCGCATGGAACGAGGTTGTACTGCCCCTAATGGAATGAGGTTGTACTGCCCCCTAGTGGCCGTACCTTGGAACGAGGTTGTACTGCCCCCTGGTGGTCGTACCTTGGAATGAGGTTGTACTGCCCCCTGGTGGAATGAGGTTGTACTGCCCCCTAGTGGAATGAGGTTGTACTGCCCCTAGTGGAATGAGGTTGTACTGCCCCCTGGTGGCCGTACCTTGGAATGAGGTTGTACTGCCGGCGGTTCACCTTGCCCTGCGTCAGCTGTCTGACCGACAGCGGTAGGCCAAAGGTCACGTGCATACTGCCATAGTTCTCCTGCAGTACCCTGGTAGCCCTCAGCAGACCCTGGACGCACGCACGCACACACACACACACACACACACACACACACACACACACACACACACACACACACACACACACACACACACACACACACACACACACACACACACACACACACACTTAATCATCAATTATATTAGGACTATGCGATTACTTTCTCTTCTCTTGTACCCTTTTACAGGTATCTGTATCTGTCTGTCTGTGTCCCACATGGAGATCTCTGTATCTGTCTGTCTGTGTCCCACATGGAGATCTCTGTATCTGTCTGTCTGTGTCCCACATGGAGATCTCTGTATCTGTCTGTCTGTGTCCCACATGGAGATCTCTGTATCTGTCTGTCTGTGTCCCACATGGAGATCTCTGTGTCTGTCTGTCTGTGTCCCACATGGAGATCTCTGTATCTGTCTGTCTGTGTCCCACATGGAGATCTCTGTATCTGTCTGTCTGTGTCCCACATGGAGATCTCTGTATCTGCCTGCATCTCTGCCTGTGTGTGAAGAGTGCAAACTGACTGTGAAAAGTGGACTGATTAAGTAATCAATTGGCAGGTGTGTGGTTGCCGATGGCAATCAATTGGCTGAGGCAGAGGCTGGAAATTGCACAGGTGATGGGATTTAGGCTGATTAGGCCCACTGGCAGAGCCTGACCAGAGACTTTTGTGGTGGTTCTGGAGAACCGTGGGTCCGACCGACTCGATAGCAGGCACTGCACTCCCTGTGGGTGTGTGGCAAATGGTTCTCGAGTTACGTGCATTACAACCGCACACACGCATGCACGCATGCACGCACGCACGCACGCACGCACGCACGCAGACAGAGACGTGGCGCATTTATACTAGGATGAATTTCCAAAACTTTTCCAAAACGTTTCCAGAATATTTAAAGGTATAGTACAGACAACATTTAAGCCTAAATTCACAGTGTGTTTACCAAGGTGGTCTCTGGGGGTTTGGGGGTCCCTGGGGGTCCCCAGAGGAGGTGTACAGTGTGTTTACCAGGGTGGTCTCTGGGGGTTTGGGGGTCCCTGGGGTTCCCTGGGGGTCCCCAGGTGTACATTGTGTTTGCTAGGGTGGTCTCTGGGGGTTAGGGGGTCCCTGGGGGTCCCTGGGGGTCCCCAGGTGTACAGTGTTTACCAGGGTGGTCTCTGGGGGTTTGGGGGTCCCTGGGGGTCCCCAGGTGTACAGTGTTTACCAGGGTGGTCTCTGGGGGTGTAGGGGTCCCTGGGGGTCCCCAGGTGTACAGTGTTTACCAGGGTGGTCTCTGGGGGTTTGGGGGTCCCTGGGGGTCCCTGGGGGTCCCCAGGTGTACAGTGTTTACCAGGGTGGTCTCTGGGGGTTTGGGGGTCCCTGGGGGTCCCTGGGGGTCCCCAGGTGTACAGTGTTTACCAGGGTGGTCTCTGGGGGTTAGGGGGTCCCTGGGGGTCCCTGGGGGTCCCTGGGGGTCCCCAGGTGTACAGTGTTTACCAGGGTGGTCTCTGGGGGTTTGGGGGTCCCTGGGGGTCCCTGGGGGTCCCCAGGTGTACAGTGTTTACCAGGGTGGTCTCTGGGGGTTTGGGGGTCCCTGGGGGTCCCTGGGTCCCCAGGTGTACAGTGTTTACCAGGGTGGTCTCTGGGGGTTTGGGGGTCCCTGGGGGTCCCTGGGGGTCCCCAGGTGTACAGTGTGTTTACTAGGGTGGTCTCTGGGGGTTTGGGGGTCCCTGGGGGTCCCCAGGTGTACATTGTGTTTACCAGGGTGGTCTCTGGGGGTCCCTGGGGGTCCCCAGGTGTACAGTGTTTACCAGGGTGGTCTCTGGGGGTTAGGGGGTCCCTGGGGGTCCCTGGGGGTCCCCAGGTGTATAGGGTTTACCAGGGTGGTCTCTGGGGGTCCCTGGGGGTCCCCAGGTGTACAGTGTGTTTACCAGGGTGGTCTCTGGGGGTTTGGGGGTCCCCAGCAGCTCGCGGGCCAGCAGACCCTCCTCCAGAACGCGGTCGTAGCTGATGCTGATTGGAACCAGAGTGATGTCATAGACCTGACCTTTGAAGAACGGCTCCAACACCATGTGCATCATACCTGCGCACACACACACACACACACACACACACACACACACACACACACACACACACACACACACACACACACACACACACACACACACACACACACACACACACACACACACACACAACCGCAGACAAGAGCATTATGAATAGCATTGTGACAATTGCCGATCTACAACAAGCTTGCACACACACACACACACATGCACACACACAAGTGCACACACGCGCACACACACACACACACACACACACACACACACACACACACACACACACACACACACACACACGCGCATGCACGCACGCACGCACGCAGGCACACACACACACACACACACACACACACACACACACACACACACACACACACACACACACACACAGTGAGATTATAAGACTCACCTAATTTGGGCGTCAAAGATTTGAGTGTGCGACTCCGCAGTCCCTCCACATAGAACTCCAGAGGAGCCGAACCGCTCTGTGCACAATAACATGTTTATATCAGTGTTAATGTACACATATTAACACAATAACATGTTTATATCAGTGTTAATGTACACATATTAACACAATAACATGTTTATATCAGTGTTAATGTACACATATTACACCATGTGTAAAACATTTTTAATATCATTTTTATCCCATGATTTTGTAACCCATTTTTCACCCCTATGTCAATTATCTAATGTGATCCTGGGCTCTACACACCCTCCGCCAACCTGGGGAGAGCAACGGACTTCAACTCATGCTTCCTTCATGCCTGAGTGTCCAAGTCGCTCCTTTACACCTGACAGGGGGGAGTTTCCCTGGTTGGACGTAGCACGTCGAAGGAACTCGTTATTCCAACCAGTTCCTTTCCCCTCCATCAGGCTGGCCAGTGGGAGGCAGTTTAGAGACAAGGATTACTGCATGTTTTTTGTGAGGGTACCTACCCTAGGGGACACGGGGAGAACATGTGAAGGTACCTACCCTAGGGGACACGGGGAGAACATGTGAGGGTACCTACCCTAGGGGACACGGGGAGAACATGTGAGGGTACCTACCCTAGGGGACACGTGGAGAACATGTGAGGGTACCTACCCTAGGGGACACGGGGGGAGAACATGTGAGTGTAGCTACCCTAGGGGACACAGGGGGAGAACATGTGAGGGTACCTACCCTAGGGGACACGGGGAGAACATGTGAGGGTACCTACCCTAGGGGACACGGGGAGAACATGTGAGGGTACCTACCCTAGGGGACACCGGGAGAACATGTGAAGGTACCTACCCTAGGGGACACGGGGAGAACATGTGAAGGTACCTACCCTAGGGGACACGGGGAGAACATGTGAAGGTACCTACCCTAGGGGACACGGGGAGAACATGTGAAGGTACCTACCCTAGGGGACACGGGGAGAACATGTGAGGGTACCTACCCTAGGGGACACCGGGAGAACATGTGAAGGTACCTACGCTAGGGGACACGGGGAGAACATGTGAAGGTACCTACCCTAGGGGACACGGGAAGAACATGTGAAGGTACCTACCCTAGGGGACACGGGGAGAACATGTGAAGGTACCTACCCTAGGGGACACGGGGAGAACATGTGAAGGTACCTACCCTAGGGGACACGGGGAGAACATGCAAACTCCACACAGAAAGGCCCTTTCGCCAACCCTGTTGGCTGTAAGTACATTATTATGTTTACAAATGTATTTACACATATCAAACCTCTCTGTACACAATATTATGTTTATATCATTATAATGTTTAGATCAATGTGTAGATCTTGTAGATCAGCATTTTATTTTCTTCTTTTAAATATATAAATATTTGAGAGACTTATTTGGGCCAAGTACAGAGCCCTGTGGTACTCCTGTCAACTACTGTAAGTATGTCATCTCTGCCGCCTATTAAGCAGACATCTTACCCTCACGATGGTGTTGACATATTCAGACATCTTACCCTCACGATGGTGTTGACATATTCAGACATCTTACCCTCACGATGGTGTTGACATATTCCGACATCTTACCCTCACGATGGTGTTGACATATTCCGACATCTTACCCTCACGATGGTGTTGACATATTCAGACATCTTACCCTCACGATGGTGTTGACATATTCCGACATCTTACCCTCACGATGGTGTTGACATATTCAGACATCTTACCCTCACGATGGTGTTGACATATTCCGACATCTTACCCTCACGATGGTGTTGACATATTCAGACATCTTACCCTCACGATGGTGTTGACATATTCCGACATCTTACCCTCACGATGGTGTTGACATATTCAGACATCTTACCCTCACGATGGTGTTGACATATTCAGACATCTTACCCTCACGATGGTGTTGACATATTCAGACATCTTACCCT
The DNA here is from genome assembly GCF_951216825.1 of Electrona antarctica. Taxonomy (NCBI): domain Eukaryota; kingdom Metazoa; phylum Chordata; class Actinopteri; order Myctophiformes; family Myctophidae; genus Electrona; species Electrona antarctica. The sequence goes on from NW_027638697.1 coordinate 272,543, forward strand.
CACGATGGTGTTGACATATTCAGACATCTTACCCTCACGATGGTGTTGACATATTCAGACATCTTACCCTCACGATGGTGTTGACATATTCCGACATCTTACCCTCACGATGGTGTTGACGTATTCAGACATCTTACCCTCACGATGGTGTTGACGCACTCACACATCTTACCCTCACGATGGTGTTGACGCACTCACACATCTTACCCTCACGATGGTGCTGACGTATTCAGACATCTTACCCTCACGATGGTGTTGACGCACTCACACATCTTACCCTCACGATGGTGCTGACGTATTCAGACATCTTACCCTCACAATGGTGTTGACGCACTCACACATCTTACCCTCACGATGGTGTTGACGCACTCACACATCTTACCCTCACGATGGTGTTGACGCACTCACACATCTTACCCTCACAATGGTGTTGACGCACTCACACATCTTACCCTCACGATGGTGTTGACGCACTCACACATCTTACCCTCACAATGGTGTTGACGCACTCACACATCTTACCCTCACAATGGTGTTGACGCACTCACACATCTTACCCTCACAATGGTGTTGACGCACTCACACATCTTACCCTCACGATGGTGTTGACGTACTCACACATCTTACCCTCACAATGGTGTTGACGTACTCACACATCTTACCCTCACAATGGTGTTGATGTACTCACACATCTTACCCTCACGATGGTGTTGACGTATTCAGACATCTTACCCTCACGATGGTGCAGACGTATTCAGACATCTTACCCTCACGATGGTGTTGACGTACTCACACATCTTACCCTCACGATGGTGTTGACGCACTCACACATCTTACCCTCACGATGGTGTTGACGTACTCAGACAGCACAGCCCAGTACAGCTTGTCAGCGCCGATGCTCCGGCGGATGAAAAAGGCTCCGGAGCGACGCAGGATCTCGCCGACCAGCGCCATCCCCGCCAGAGCTGCAGGAAGACAGGCGGAGTAGGCGGGGCCACAGTTGAAGGAAGCGGCACAATCTGTATTCTTTTAACGATGAATAAAATACAGTAATTTTGGACAATGTGCATTATGGTACACTGGTCTCTAATGAAACGATACCATCTGGTTTGAAATATTACTGGTCTCTAATGAAACGATACCATCTGGTTTGAAATAGATACTGGTCTCTAATGAAACGATACCATCTGGTTTGAAATAGATACTGGTCTCTAATGAAACGATACCATCTGGTTTGAAATAGATACTGGTCTCTTAATGAAACGATACCATATGGTTTGAAATAGATACTGGTCTCTAATGAAACGATACCATCTGGTTTGAAATAGATACTGGTCTCTAATGAAACGATACCATCTGGTTTGAAATAGATACTGGTCTCTAATGAAACGATACCATCTGGTTTGAAATAGATACTGGTCTCTAATGAAACGATACCATCTGGTTTGAAATAGATACTGGTCTCTAATGAAACGATACCATCTGGTTTGAAATAGATACTGGTCTCTAATGAAACGATACCATCTGGTTTGAAATAGATACTGGTCTCTAATGAAACGATACCATCTGGTTTGAAATAGATACTTGCGAACTCCAGCAGCGATGACAGGCACGGGGAGGTCGTAGGTGAACAGGATGTAGGAGATGACCAGGAAGTCCACGTAGCTTCTGTGATTGGGCATCAAGATGACCGGATGCTCCTGAATGGCTTCCTGCAGCTGTGGGAGGAGCCAAACCACAATATGGGAGGAGCCACACCACAATATGGGAGGAGCCAAACCAACAATATGGGAGGATCCAAACCACAATATGAGCCAAACCAAATAAACAGCACTGGGTGGTTGGTACCATAAACACCCCCTGGTGGTTGGTACCATAAACACCCCCTGGTGGTTGGTACCATAAACACCCCCTGGTGGTTGGTACCATAAACACCCCCTGGTGGTTGGTACCATAAACACCCCCTGGTGGTTGGTAACATAAACACCCCCTGGTGGTTGGTACCATAAACACCCCCTGGTGGTGGTACCATAAACACCCCCTGGTTGTTGGTACCATAAACACCCCCTGGTTGTTGGTACCATAAACACCCCCTGGTGGTTGGTACCATAAACACCCCCTGGTGGTTGGTACCATAAACAGCACTGGGTGGTTGGTACCATAAACACCCCCTGGTGGTTGGTACCATAAACACCCCCTGGTGGTGGTACCATAAACACCCCC
>NW_027638697.1:282265-284342 GCF_951216825.1 Electrona antarctica
CATAGGGCTGCCAACATCCACCCATTCATTCATATCACTGGCCATAGGGCTGCCAACATCCATCCATTCATTCATATCACTGGCCATAGGGCTGCCAACATCCACCCATTCATTCATATAATAATAATAATAATAATAATAATAATAATAATAATAATAATAATAATAATAAAACTTTATTTCTATAGCACCTTTCATGACATGAAATGCAGCTCAAAGTGCTTTACAGAGCAATGGAGAAAAAGAGAAAAGAAAAGCAAGGCATAAACATTAAAAAACCAGAGCAGTAATGCAATACAGTGAGGACATGAATAACAACAAAATTAAAAGATCAATTAAAAGCAAGAGTGTAGAAGTGGGTCTTGAGCTGTGCTTTAAAAATGTCTACAGAGGCTGCCTGTCGAAGGTACAGTGGGAGTTTGTTCCATGCCGTCGGCCCCTAGAAGCAGAAAGCTGCTTCCCCATATTTTTTAGTTGCCATTTTTTTAGGCAAAGCGAGCAGGCCAGCAGTGGAAGACCTTAGGGGGCGGTTTGGGACATATTTAGGCAGGCAGTCATGTAGGTAGGAAGGTTTGGGACATATATAGACAGGCAGTCATGTAGGTAGGAAGGTTTGGGACATATTTAGACAGGCAGTCATGTAGGTAGGAAGGTTTGGGACATATTTAGGCAGGCAGTCATGTAGGTAAAAATCGATCCTAAAAACAACCGGAAGCCAGTGCAATGAAGCCAAAACTGGAGTAATATGTTCTCTCATCTTAGTTCTAGTTAAAGCTGCTGCATTTTGGACAAGTTGTAATCTGTCAGTTGTTTTCTTAGGCAGTCCAGAAAAAAGTGCATTGCAGTAATCAAGCCGAGAAAAAACAAAGGCGTGGATTAGCGTTTTTGCATCTGATTCGTGCAATATTTCTAAGGTGAAAAAAAAATTCAATTCAGAATCAATAATGACCCCTCTCTCTCTCTCTATGCTGCAACCCCATAGACTGATGTCTCTCTCTCTCTCTCTCTCTACGCTGCAACCCCCATAGACTGATGTCTCTCTCTCTCTCTCTCTCTACGCTGCAACCCCATAGACTGATGTCTCTCTCTCTCTCTCTCTCTCTCTCTCTCTACGCTGCAACCCCATAGACTGATGTCTCTCTCTCTCTCTGCTGCAACCCCATAGACTGATGTATCTCTCTCTCACTCTCTGCTGCAACCCCATAGACTGATGTCTCTCTATCTCTACGCTGCAACCCCATAGACTGATGTCTCTCTCTCTCTCTCTGCTGCAACCCCATAGACTGATGTCTCTCTCTCTCTCTCTCTACGCTGCAAACCCCATAGACTGATGTCTCTCTCTCTCTCTCTCTCTACGCTGCAACCCCATAGACTGATGTCTCTCTCTCTCTACGCTGCAACCCCATAGACTGATGTCTCTCTCTCTCTCTCTCTCTACGCTGCAACCCCATAGACTGATGTCTCTCTCTCTCTCTCTCTACGCTGCAACCCCATAGACTGATGTCTCTCTCTCTCTGCTGCAACCCCATAGACTGATGTCTCTCTCTCTCTGCTGTAACCCCATAGACTGATGTCTCTCTCTCTCTCTCTCTCTGCTGCAACCCCATAGACTGATGTCTCTCTCTCTCTCTGCTGCAACCCCATAGACTGATGTCTCTCTCTCTCTGCTGTAACCCCATGGACTGATGTCTCTCTCTCTCTCTGCTGTAACCCCATAGACTGATGTCTCTCTCTCTCTCTCTCTCTCACTCTCTGCTGCAACCCCATAGACTGATGTCTCTCTCTCTCTCTGCTGCAACCCATAGACTGATGTCTCTCTATCTCTCTCTCTCTCTACGCTGCAACCCCATAGACTGATGTCTCTCTCTCTCTCTCTGCTGCAACCCCATAGACTGATGTCTCTCTATCTCTCTCTCTCTCTACGCTGCAACCCCATAGACTGATGTCTCTCTCTCTCTCTGCTGCAACCCCATAGACTGATGTCTCTCTATCTCTCTCTCTCTCTGCTGCAACCCCATAGACTGATGTCTCTCTCTCTCTCTCTGCTGCAACCCCATAGACTGATGTCTCTCTATCT